>NW_013668263.1:150620-155591 GCF_000517525.1 Limulus polyphemus
AACATTAAAACTTCTAGTAATTACAAAAAAAGGAACCAAACATAAGTGCACCGATGTACAGTTATATTGTTTTCAACATCCTTTCTTCCATCCTCTCTTTTAAATGGTCAGGTTGAAATCCTCGACCTTTTATATTATACAGTCTTGACCATATTTAACATAACTGTTTTAATTAACCTGCGACATCGCTGAAGTTCAAACTACCTGGTGATGTAAAGTTAATTTCAAGAGACTTTTAAATGTTTCTGCATTGTTTTTATATGCAAATAAAGTTTGTACGTGTGTGTTTTTTATCTAAGTTTATTTTACTGTAAACATGAATAAGAATAGTCGTATTCTCAAAGAGCCGAGAGTTTAATTAAGATTGTTCAGCTTTTCAGCTAAATTCGGCACAATTTTTTTCCTTCTCGGTGTTTCGAGTTTTAACATGAAAACATATTAAATAATTAAGTCCATGTTTGTCTGTTTTTCATCATAAATAGCTAACATTGTGTTGCACACCGAGTTATTTTAATACGCATTTCAATTTAAATTGTTCTCAACATGCCACCAGATAATGACAGAAATTGTCGACAACAAAATAACTATACTTGCATACAGTTTTGTTTCAAACTCAATGAGTATTGATTGTGTAATTTATGTTTAGAATCTAATTAAAAGCCGCTATTATTGTTTGTTTTGTTTAATTTAAGTTAAGCACAAAGCTACACAATGGACTATCTGTGCTCTGCCCACCACGGGTATCGAAACCCGGATTATAGCGTTGTAAGACCGCAGACATACCGCTGTGCTACTGGGGGCCCCGCTATTATTACCAGTACAGCACCTTTTGGGTCAGCGGTAAGATTATGGACTTACAGTGCTAAAATTCGGGGTTCGATTCTCTGCGGTGGACAGTGCGCAAATGATAGGCCAAACACAAAACAATTACTAATACATAAATAAAAACTTAAAAACTGACAGTAGTTAGTTAATCATTAATTTTACTTATGGAGCGAATATGAAATTAACAATCCAAAAAGTCTTTAAAATGACAAAACAATAAAACATAACACGACAGTAGTCATACATCTTTAATGCAAATAACTGGGTTTGATCAGAATGTTGTTCGTCGTTACCTCATTTCAGTGCTCTTCATGAAGCTTGTAAAGAACTGGGTTTGATCAGAATGTCGTTAGTCGTTACCTAATTTCAGTGCACTTCATGAAGCCTGTATAATATCTGACGCAGAAATGTGATACTTGGTTTAAATTTTAAGGCTTGGGCTTAAGTAGCAAGTTTGTTGTACATATATTTGCTGGAAATTACAAGATTCATTACAGAACGTGTATGTGTTCACTGGATTCCTACCTTCAGTATACTGTTTTAAGTTTTTTTGGGGGAGTATTTAATAAAAACATTTAGTAAGTTTTTCATGGCTTACCTTCTCGTCAACATCATACGTTACTCGAGTTTCTACATCTTCTAGAAGCTTTGCATCACACATTTCGAGATGATTTAATGGAGACAAATATCGAACTTTAAAAATGGAAGAAGCGAAGTTTCCCAATCTCCAACACAGAATAATATGAAAGGAAGAAACTATATGAGCGTTTTCGTCGAATTCGTACCAAGAACTCCAATCAACTTGTTCTTTACACCTCGAGTCAATATCTGTACACGGAATAAATATCTTACTGGTTAGTACATGCTTAGGATAAATTTACTCAATACCGATGTTTCTGCTATTCGTCTGTGGCGCCATCTATTACAATTTTCAAAAATCATATTTCTAAAAATATATTATTGACTAGCGAAAGTACCCGGCTTCGCACGGGTTATTAGGTTGATATATTTTAGAAAGTGCATAAAATTTATCATATAAGTAAGAATATCGATCCAATTTTAAAGATAAATCGTTTCTGATTTGAGGTATTTTCTGTTATATCACCAACGTTTTTATAATAATAATAAAAAACCTCTTTAAACAACAGACACTAAATTAGAAAAAAACAAATATATTTTCTTTCAATTTTGTAGTTTATCCATTTCATTTTATACTTTCAACACATAGACTAACAACAATATTAGGTTATACTTTAATTGCTAAGCAACATGACATAAAAGCCATTGTTGGAACACATTGTTACCAAAACGCACTGGCTTTTCTGTGTATTAAAAGTTTTTATCTAAGTAACCACTTCTTTTTCATGTGGTTTTCCCTAGCTTGCCTCATTAAAAAGATGCGCACGCACGTGGATAAGTAATAATACCCAGGTGCACACTCTCAGGGTTCACTTAGCATGGGTGCAAAATTTCATGTTTCAAGGTTCTTTCCTCTTGGAGCTATGTCGGTCACATTTCTTTTCTATGTGGCATTTCGCATAAAAAGATGCGTAGGCGCATGCGCACACACACGTAGATAAGTAATAATACCCAGGTATAAACTCTTAGAATTCACTTATTATAGGTGCAAAATTTCAGGTTTCTAGGTTATTTGCTCTTGGAGCTATGGCGGTCATATATTCTTTTCTATGTGGTTTTTCGCTAGCTTGCCTCATAAAAAGATGCGCACGCGCATGCGCGAACGCACGTGGATAAGCTAAGTAGTATCCAGGTGCATACCCTCAATATGGGTGGAAAATTTCAGGTATCTAGGTTCTTTCCCCTTGGAACTATGGCGGTCACACTTCTTTTCTATGTGGTTTTTCGCTAGCTTGCCTCATTAAAAAGATGCGCATGCACGCAAATGGATAAGTATATTAATATAGACTAACGAAAGTACCCAGCTTTACTCGTGTTATTTGGTTGACATGCTCTAAATTTATGTCAGTGTGTATATTCTGAACATATTTTATCATAAAATTATAACCTATATACTTTTGTTGCTAAGCAAAATAGCATAAAAGCCATTGTTGGAACGCATTGTTACCAAAACGCACTGGCTTTTCTATATATTAGATTTTTGTTTGTTTGAAGTTAAGCACAAAGCTACACAATGGGCTATCTGTGCTCTGCCCACCACGGGTATCATAACCCGGTGTCTAGCGTTGTAAGTCTGCAGACATACCGCAGTGCCACTGGGGGGTCTATACATTAGTTGTTGTTATATAAGGAACCACTTCTTTCCTATGTTGTTTTTCTCTACCTTTCCTGATTAAAAAATAATTTACCGACGTTTGTCTGCCTTGACTGCTCTTTTCTGCCTCTTTGTTGGTCGAGCTTGATTTCGCAAAATTTATTTATTTCAGTTAGCTATCAAATGTGAGGTTAGATGGTAGGTACTATAAGGTGGGGGTGGTAGTACTTGCTCCGTTATTTTTGAAGGGCTATACGATAGTAACTCAATAGTTAAAACTACCCTATAACATCCCATAATAGTTAAAACACTCTATAACATCCTACAACAGGTTAAAACTATTGTATAATAACCCATAACAGTTAAAACACTCTATAACATCCTACAACAGGTAAAAACTATTGTATAATAACCCATAACAGTTAAAACACTCTATAACATTCTACAACAGGTAAAAACTATTGTACAATAACCCATAACAGTTAAAACACTCTATAACATCCTACAACAAGTAAAAACTATTGTACAATAACTCATAACAGTTAAAACACTCTATAACATCCTACAACAGGTAAAACTATTGTATAATAACCCATAACAGTTAAAACACTCTATAACATCCTACAACAAGTAAAAACTATTGTATAATAACCCATAACAGTTAAAACACTCTATAACATTCCATAATAGTTTTGTTGCTAAGCGACGATGTATATTATTCATCATTACAAAAAAGGCGCGTGAAAGCGTTCTCGACAGAATAACATACCATTTTCTGCCTCTTTGTTGGTCAAGATTGGTTTCGCAAAACTCTTGGAAAGAGTTTTCTTACATTTTGACCATAAATCTGTGTTAAAATCAGACATTTGGAATTTCCAAGATGGGGCTACCTCTTACCGTTAATGGCATTGGAATATGGATCAACTTAGGACGTCAGAAACATCCAGAAAAATAACAACTCACTCATGGAAAAGAAAGTGCGGCACTTGTAACACGTGAGAATCCACGAATAAAAAGGTCAATGACAAAAGCCGTCCACGTGCCTCGGGCAATAGTATATAGTATAATCAATAAAGAAAAGTGACATAATTCGCTTGTACGTGAGCTGATAACACAGTATGTTTGTTCAACTGTCGCACGCCTTAAGCACCTGGAAAATGAAACGGGTATTCATCTATACGAAGACAAAGTGGTCAAGATGACGGACGTAGTGGTTCATAATAAGGATCGCAAGACATTGCATAAAATCCTAATACAACGTTCGGGCAAAAAAAAACAACCTTAAACAGTAAAGGTTCAGTTCAAACAACAAATTAAAACCTTTACTATTGACTGCTAAGGCTGTACACACATAAAATGTTCAAAAAAGCACTCATGTTAGATTTACAAGGATTCTTATTATTCTTCTCCTGCCAGCCTACAACAAAAAACGGCTTGGTATATTGCACCTAAACCTTTTGTAGAATAGTAAATAAGGTACTGAGAAGGTCGTATGGGTATTGAAAAGTCGATCTGTTTCTTCTATACTGTACATAAGCTAAAAACATCATAATTCTAGTGTAAACAATGTTATCATTACCCCATTAGTTAGCTTTGTTACACCTAGGTTGTGTTAATTTAAAAACCTTAAGTACAGGGTGAATTACCAGCCAATAAGAGATGAACATTATATGACTGTAGCATGTAGATACTCAATGCTTTGTACATTATACAATCGGTGTCTTTAAGAAGCCAAACCTTATATTATGTATGAAGTGAAGGAGTAAAAAAAAATCAATACACATAATATTAAATTTTATTACACTCGTTCGTAGAATAACTACAAAGGTTTATTTAAAGCAATGTTTTAAACGTATATATTATATTTGAAAAGGCTGCTTTATATAAGCATATATTTGCCAATTACTATGCAT
>NW_013668263.1:156412-167722 GCF_000517525.1 Limulus polyphemus
TATAACTTTCAACTGAAGTAATAATAAAGTCAAGTTTGCATTTTACAATAACATTAAATTTTAATATTAAAAGTCATGTAGGGATGATTTATGTACAACTCTATCATCCCTATATTCTTGTTTGCATTCTTTTTGGCACTGCTATCCCTACATCGTTTTAAATTTACAAAATGGTTTATTACTTGCTTTGTGAAGCTTTTTTCCTGACTGAAATTGTATTCTATAAATGTGTGCAAAAAAAAATTAATATTATGTGTCTTGATTTCTTTTCTTTTTATTCCTACACTTCATACATAATGTACGGGTTAGCTCCTTAGAGATACCGATTGTATAGTTTACAAAGCACTGAGTATTCTACATGTTACAGTCATCTAATGTCCATCCATTATTGGCTGGTAATTTCAGCTTCACCCTGTACTTAAGCTTTCTAAGGGAATACCAAATTTCTGTAAGAAAGCTAACTTCAAGAGTTAATGATAACATCGTTTACACTAGAATTATGATTTTTTTTTTAAATTACTACTAGTTATTACGACTAAACAAACGATGATAATGTGCACTGCCCTAAAACCCATAGAGTAGATTTAGGTTTAAACTGACGTTAGTCATAAAGTATTTGTAGAGTTATCACGACAGAAAAAAAAAGATATACGAACAATTTGGTGGGTTGATCACCTTTTGGTTTGGTATCTTAGCAATGGTTTCTTGCCTTGTTTTTCAGCTTGTTGGATAGAGAAACAAATGAAAGTGAGTGGCAATCATCTTTTAAAGTAAAACTCTTTGTCACTGCTGTTTTTAGCATGCATATTAGTATTATTCCTATTGAGTATCTTGGCCATTCCCACAAATACAAGTAATAAAACATTTTTGAAAAAAAGAAGGATTATGTAGGGATAAAAATGCTAAAAAGTACACAAACAAGGTAGGGATGAATACACAAAACCAGACAAAAATCCCTACATAAATAGCCAAATCTTTCCAGGTAAAAATGTTATTTACTTCTTAATGTTGAATTCCTTTCATTTGCAGTAATTTAGGTTTTAATCAAAGCATTTAAACTGAATAATATTACAAACTCTTACAATGACTAATTCCCATAACCTTGCAACATTGACTTAGTTGCTAGTTATGTAGAGATTTTTGTATGGTTTTATGTATTCATCCCTACCTTGTTACTGTACCTTTTAGCATTGCCATTCCTAA
Organism: Limulus polyphemus; assembly: GCF_000517525.1. Taxonomy (NCBI): domain Eukaryota; kingdom Metazoa; phylum Arthropoda; class Merostomata; order Xiphosura; family Limulidae; genus Limulus; species Limulus polyphemus. Next base: position 157,616 of record NW_013668263.1, read on the forward strand.
ATCATCATAGCTTTTCAATTTTTTTATGACTTGTTCCCCACTTTTTTTAAACAATACCAATGAATATTTTATAATGTTTGTTTGTTTGTAATTAAGCACAAAGCTACACAATGGGCTATCTGTGCTCTGCCCACCACGGGTATCGAAACCCGGATTCTAGCGTTGTAAGTCCGCAGACATACCGCTGTGCCACTGGAGGGCATTTTATAATGAATGGCAGCTTTAGCCTGGCGTAATGAGTTGTTTTGATGGACATCACGTGTTGAAGTTAGTGAAACGCCATACTGCTTCTGACCTCTCCAAGTTAAAATGCAACATTTTGGCGAGTAAATCATCACAACAACTTCATGCATTGGTGAGCTTGCCCTTCTGTCGCCAGAATCAGAACATTTGGCTGTTACGTTACTCGCCGGTTCTCTACTTTAGCGATGTTTTTTGGTCGAACTGAATGCATTAATAGCTTCTGAAAACCTAAGTTGTGTGTTTATAAAAGTCTCTTAGATTGTTATAAGAGAGATTTGATACTATGATGAGCAATACATAATATGCGGCGGCCATTTTGTCCCCGGCCCATCTCTACTATCTTGGCACTACCGTGCTTAGTGATAGTCTGCCGACTATGTGATAAAAATTAAATCATTCAGACGACTTTAACTTTACAGTGATGAGAAATTAGTGGTATACTCTATGTAGGTTATCATACCGAGGTCATTATTAAAGTAATTTCAACCAAGTATCAACCATGCCAAATGTAACTGCAATACAATTTGTTGAATTATTGTTGCTCACCAGTAAAAATGATTGATTTTTGGGGCTTTTAACTACTTGATGACTAACTGTAATCAACATCTTGTTGTTACATTGCTCCAACATTCCACGAGGAGGAGGATGAAGGAGTGGGTTGTTTTTTTTCTTATTATGTCTCTATGACAATATTTTACACTAATCTAATTAGCCACTCCTTGCTGATTTACAAGGTGTTTCTGTTAGGGTAGAACACCAAATTATGCATTACAAGTCCCCAGACTTACTACTGAGTCAATGAGGTACCTAAACGAGTTTTGATGAAAATCGCTTACAACCTGAACCATGTCAATCAGATTTTTACAGAGGTAAGTATGTTCTTTACAGTGGACGTGTAGACATACTGAAGAAAGTAATCTTTTATTATCATTTTCTACTTTACGAACATGGTCCTGTTGTAGAGTCAATAACTTCTGTGATCTTCAGAAGCTGTATGACTTACACTGGTTTAAGATAAGGCTTTCCAAGAAAGCAGTGAATGTCTGTCACATTTTTCTCTCCAATAAAACGTATGTAGTCATTCTATCAAGGTGTGAAGAAAACAGGCCAGAAAATGATGGCCACGAATAAAGTGTCGACATTTCTTATTTTCTAAGTTTTAAAGAAAATTTATATTGCAGTAGAATACTCCACTATTCCTTTGTATCAAGTTTTCGATTTTTTTTGTCTGTTAAATTGTTTTTTGACAGTCTGTCTCTTTGTTTGGAATTAAGCACAAAGCTACACAATGGGCTATCTGTGCTATGCCAAACCAGGTATCGAAACCCGGTTTCTAGCAAAGTAAGTCCGCAGACATACCATTGTGTCACTGGAGGGCTTTTTGACATTCATAACTGAATGTCTATTCTTTATAGTCAGTTAAGACAATATGTTAAACTTATCTAATTCAGCCACTCCTTACTGATCCACAAGGTGTTTCTGGCAGAGAATAAGCGTCATTATTGGTGTTATTTATTTTGCAATAGCCAATACAGAAACGAATCAACGTCATCCAAAGATATGAGCTCAGTTATACTTTATTTCGTTGTGTCAAAACAAATACTGATAGGAAGATTTTTCTAACTGTACGGAACATATAGGAGCTAATCACACTTTACTGTATGATTTTTATACGTTAAGTTGCTGCTGGAGCTGAAAATTGTGGCGAGTCTGGTGACACGTGACTTACAAATGGAGGAATATGTTTCAGACTTTTCGCACAACAAGATTGTTAAATGATGAAAACCAAAAGGACGTAAAATTTAAAACAAGAGAGCATTCAGTGTCCTCATTAAATTGGAAAAAACCCATGCAGCAGCTAAGTTGATCCTTAATGTAAAAACTCGTCTTAGGACCCTGCACGGATGTTCTTGAGTCAATGTAAGCACACGTGTTACAGCGTTTTCTATTATAAGGGTCCTAAGTCGAGTTCCTACATCAAGAATCAATTTAACTGAACATCAAAATGCGTCATATATTCTATTGTTTGCTCATGTTGTGGAAAATTACACATAGGAGAAGCTAGTAGATTATTAGCAGAACGTACCTGAAAACATCTCAGAGACATGATAAATCTGTAATGCAGATAAACCAGCGGCCCGACACTTCAATTTGCACAACCATACCCTTGGCCATTTTAAAATTCTTGTTTTGAAGAAGGTCCCTACAAACAAACATAACCGCGAAGTACAAGAAAACAAATAATTTTTGACCTGGGAGCTTTCCACCCCGATGTGTTGAATGAACGTTTTAGCTTTTTGTAATATTTCCCGTTTTAGTTTTATCCTTTCTTAAAAAAGTTTTATACAGTAAATTATGTATCTGTTCGTTTTAAAGTATAATACATATATATATTCATATATGTTTGTGCGCTTGCATATGTTTGTATGTGTGTGTGTGTGTACATATATATATATATGTATGTGTAGATGTGCATGCGCGCGCTTGCATGTGTGTATGTGTATGTGTGTGTGTATATATATATATATCACTGTCTATTGTTTCAATTGTTTGTATGTATTGTTATACACGTATATTTACATTGCCACGTCACACAACCTTCGATTTAGAATGTTTTCATTTACGGATTTACTGTTCAATTAGTGATACCTGAAGAAAGGCATTCCCAGAAACATTGTATCCACAATTATATATATTAACTCCTTAGTGGTTTGACCTATAACATACTTATTTTTATACTGACAGATAGTCTCCTTATGAATATGTTTTATGGAAATAGTCACTGAAATAAGTAACATAGGATTGAGGGATACTGCACTAGGACCTTTGTCTAATTTAACAGTGTGGCATACACACACTCCTGCTGTCTCATGTTGTGAGAGGGCACAATTTGTCTATTTTGTGGAGTGAAATTATTGCTACTCCCACCTGCTCTAGCAACCAGACCCGTTTATGAATTCAGAGGCTAGCCAATGATATCACAGTTAGATTTCACCATCTTAAGTGTGCGTGTGTGTGAAAGAGAGAGAGTTAAAGCTTGTTGTTTACTGTTTACCAAGTGAAAGTCTTGTTTAATCTGCTATTCATGTTATAATTATCCCCACAGACTATATTATAAAGTGATATTTTGGTGCCATGATTAAAGATTTGCTTTTGTGAAGTTTATTTTGAACATTTTTATTTGTAATCTGTGATTATGGAAAGACACTAACTGAGACAATTTAGAACATATAATTGAGATGTTGAACATGCGATTAAGGCAGGGAAACAATTTTAGAATGTGACAAAGACTGAAGAAAGCCCTTTTCTGAAGTTAACCATTTCCTTATCTGGAAATGTATTTCTGAGAGATACTTACCACTAAACACAGAAAGCTATCTTCCCCCTGTGTCTGCTTTGGAGACTTGCATTCCACTAGCCTTTAGGCAACTCCCACCCAAATTTATAAAATTTCCTGTGATTTGTTCAACTGCATTAATGATGTACCTAGTGCTCCCATCATCACTACCATCAGATTTATTGGACAAATACCAGCACAAGAAGCATTAGTGCATGTTAGTTTGAACTCTGCTATCATCTACTGACACCAGCTGTGGAACATTTGGAGGATGAAGAGAGCCTCTCTCAGATACAGCACAGTGATAAAGATGCACCACTGATTCACAAATTGCTGTAATTGCTACTTCTGTCAGAACTTTCTTCTGCTTCAGCAACCAGTTTGATCTGACCACCTTAAACAACCCTGCCATAAAAACAGTCAGAGATGATATGTCCTTGGGATTCATGTGGCTCTACACAGATTTACTTGAGAAAATTTTCGCAATCAGTAGGTGTTGTGCTAAGAAATGTCCTTCCTTTCAGTCTCTTACATAATCCACATAATTTATTAAGTTTTCGTTGGGCCTACATCTTTGGGCTTTGAACTCAGCCTTATGGATTGCTCAGTTCTCAAGGAAGTAATATCTGTGGTTCAACACAAATATAACTGTCTCATCCAAAGTTATAGAGTATAGAGCATTAGACCATCTGGAGTCAACATTAGACCTTACACCATCTGTACCAGAATCCATTAATTCCAAGCCACAATCTACTTAAAATATTTTAGAAAATGAACCAAAACTCACTTCCCAATCCCTTTAGCTACTGGTAGGTTGGCTGATTTTGTTTTAAAACAACTTCTAGACACTGTGATAACCCTTAAGGCTAGATAGAAATTTTAACCAATGACTCAATTGCCACAAGTGTTGTAATCCAGTCCCCATAACTCCTATGAATAAACAGAGCTTTACACGATTTCACCAATTATACTGTCATTCTTAAAATGCCTAGTGCAGGAAGAACAGAGCCCCTGTGGCTTAGTAGATCATTGGCCATGAGAATATCCACGTCCTTTCATGAGATAGATCACTGGAGCTGCTGAACAAGAATAATGTGGACAGTACACACACACTCTCGGAGATATAATCCTATTGTTTTCTGTACAGTGGACAACTTTCCTAGTTTTATCTGGAATGTCTTCAGATACAGAGCTCACTCTAGTTCTTTGAAAGAAGTGCCAGTCATTAATCCAAGTATATATATTTTGATAAATTGTACTTGCTTGTGTATATAATAAAGAATTGCTAGTTTTTTAACATAAGATATGTGCAGTCTCTTCCTTCAATTCAATTAAGTAGGAAACTCAGTTTAACCATGCATGACATTTTATGTCACTCTTCTGATAATTGTGATCAATATTTTTTACCTTTAAGGTTGTCAATGCACCCAAGATTACCACAGTGTAAGATGATAATCGGAAAAAGTTTGTGACTCACCCCAGGATTTATCTTTGCAGAATTTTCTATGTGTTTTTAATGCGTATTTTCTAGCGTTCCTTTGTACTGTTATTATACATATAAATTAAACTTTAAAAACCTTGGACATGGCATTTCCCAGATGAAGTTTTTATGCATGAGAGAGGATTTAGTTACCAAAGGTGGTTCATGGTCCATGCATGTGGTATAGTCTAGGAGAAGTTCTCTTTTCAGCATATAAACAGCCATGACCACATTCTCAACCTAGACTAAAGTTCACGAAGAACATTAACAAATAAGACTGAGCCTCACCACTGGTTGAGGTCACAAAGAGCATGGAGGAGAGTGGCTCTTTTAAGCTGTCTCACTCTTAGGGTTAGATAGAAAAAGAAAATAAAGACCTACTGGATAGATGAGAGCCTCTCCAAGATGGATGACATACAGCCAAAACCACAAGATTATGCAACAGCAACTTAGTCAAGACACAACTAGAAATATTTCACCAGCTGCAGATTCCCGCCATCAAAATGAAGCAACTAATTCCATCAACATTCAAAGGCACCACTAAGCAGGATATGAACTACTGCTACTTTAAATCTTTCAAAAAAGTATACACCAGAAATGGCTGTTATTATGAACAGGCAGTGCACTACCTGGTGCTGAGTCTGGACAGACCAGTGGTCAATTGATCAAACTTAGATGTGGAGCAGCTTAGTAACTTGGACATTGTCACTGCTGAGTCATTGATTCGACCTAATAGAGAACTGAGGTATCTATTATCGTAGCTACATGGAAAATCGTATCATTTTATGCTAGCTACAGACTGCAAGAATATCCTCATTGATAAATCTACCAAAGATGTGGATGTTAAAGACATTTACACATTAATGGAGGCAGTTTTTTGGTGGCCAAGTTTGAAGTAATAACTTCAAACATATTGCAGAACCTTAGCCAGAGCAAACTCTGGTGATACCTGCACCTAGAAAATTATGAGTACAATCCTTAGCTTCCCTGCTACAGAAACATCCTAATACCTGTGTCAGTATGAATATATGTTGGCATTTAGTGCAGAGAAAATAAATAATATTCATCCAGGTTGTGTGAATTTTAGTTTAAATGTCTCAGTTTACCTTAATTCTGTTTGGAGTTACTTATTTTGTGATGTTAGGAGAGAGCCAAGTCTATCAGGCAATAGATGGCAGCACAGTAATAGTAGAAAAATACAGTAGAAGCAGTCCTTTTGTTGTTCTGGCTACCATGAGTATTGTGCAATCAGTCAGATGCTAAAAATATACATTAAATTGTATGTATATAGCATTATATGTACATGGTGTTGCAATGTTGCACATATTTACAGACATTACACATGAATTTGTATATGCGTATTTCATCATGTGCATGGACAAATTACACAAAGAGTACAATCATAAAGCTATACAGGAAGAATTTGATTAGAATGTTTCAGAAGTTGAGATATGAAGTGGATAACTCAATACTGTCTTGTTTGACATCAAGGGAAGATGTGATGTTATCCGATGTTTTCATTGATGATGATGATAAAATATATTTGGTTTCTAAAACTGAAAAATTCATATCATACCGGTTTCTACTGCTAAGATAAAAGAAAACTGGCTGACTTGCACTACATTACTGGAAAGTGCAATATTACCCAAAGTTTATATTCATGTTAGTGAAGAATATATTTAATTTGGTAGAAATAAAATATTCATAAGCAAATGAAATTATGTATAGATAGCTGTTGGTAGCTTTTGTATCATACTAAGGAAAGAATGGTGTTTTCAGGGGAAACCAAAGCTCATTTTAGGGTAGCTTCAACCATAGCAGCACCACCCTTCTACCACCACCCCTGAGCTTTACTTGAATGGATTATGTTGGTAGCTTTTGTATCATACTAAGGAAAGAATGATGTTTTCAGGGGAAACTAAGGCTCATTTTAGGGTAGCTTCAACCATAGCACCACCACCCCTGAACTTTACTTGAATGGATTATGTTGGTAGCTTTTGTATCATACTAGGAAAAAAATAGTGTCTTCAGGGGAAAGTAAGGCTCCTTTTAGGGTAGCTTCAACCATAGCAGCACCACCCTTCTACCACCACCCCTGAGATTTACTTGAATGGATTATGTTGGTAGCTTTTGTGTCATAATGAGGAAAGAATGGTGTTTTCAGGGGAAACTAAGGCTCCTTTTAGGGTAGCTTCAACCATAGCAGCACCACCCTTCTACCACCACCCATGAGCTTTACTTGAATGGATTATGATTTTGTATCTTAGGAATTGTTAAACAGATAATGCAATTAATTGAATTTTAAAGTTTCTGACACAATCAACTTCAAAAATTCACTACTTACAAACTGTGTGTGCTATACAGAAATAAGGAAAAGCATGCATAAAGACATTTACAGCTTTGCTTCATATTGTGAGAAGTTTTATCTACACAGGCGGGAATTCAATATTTCTACTCCATGGATAAAAATTACAATGAGGAGACAAGAATCATAACTAGAGGTAACAATCTGAATGCTAGCTCTTTTATCCAAAACAAAACTTTATAAAATATGAAACACAGGATACTGGCATGGAAATGCTAACTAATGTGTTGTTGTTTTTATCATTTTACTTCCCCCTATTATGATTTAATTTAATTTAAAAATTTCATTATGTATTGCAACAATTTTCATAAACTTTACTAAATGACATCGATAAATTGTTGCGGTTACCTAAAGTTTCAACAGTGTTCCTAAACTTTATCCTTTGTCAATAATAACTTTTTATGGTAATACAATGTTTTAACAATGTTCTTAAACCTTACCTTTGTCGTTGATAACTTTTTATAGTAACAAAATGTTTTAACAGTGTTCATAATCTTTAACCTTTGATCAATAACTCATTATAGTTATATAAAGTTTTAACAGTGTTCTTAAACCCTTTGTCATCAATAACTTGTTATAATTACATAAAGTTTCAACAGCATGCATGAGCTTTACCATTCGACATCCATAACTTATTATAGTTACACAGAGTTTCGACAACATGCATAAACTTTATCCTTTGCCATTGGTAATTAGATGCAGTTACTCATCATGTTATTTCATCTTACAACTAAAATTATAAGATTAATTATGTATTACTTCTGAAAATTCTTGATCTTTAACTGTTAAATTGTGGGACAAATTTTGTACATGTCGAAGAGTTTTTATTGTGTTGTAATTTACACCTTAAAATGTGTGATCTTTTGTACAAAATATAATTTTATATGTATTTTTCTGTTTCGTCTTTTGTATGGAATTTATGAATGCAGCTTTCTATGTTGAAGAATGTTTTTGTATATTGTAAGATATTTTCATTGTTTACAGGATGGAAGCGATGCTACTGGTGCTCTTACCACCAAGTTCTGTAGAAGTAGCAACCTCACCATCAGTACATGGAACATAAGGACACTGAGAGTAACAGGGAAATGGAAAGAACTTACAGATTTGATGGACAGGTACTGTTGAAAACTTCCTTGGACTCTGTGAGATGCATTGGAAACACTTTGGGGAAACATCAAGCGAGGAAGATCACAAGGTATACTTCAGTGGCAAAGAGGACAAACATGAACATGGCATTGGATTCCTTGTAAACAAAAACATCGTGAAAACTGTTATGGGTTGCTGCCCAGTCTCCAGCAGGCTCATCACCATCTGCCTGAGGGCAACTGCATTTCAACATCTCAGCAATACAAGTGTATGCCCAAATTTCTGACTACAAAGACAATGAGATGGAAGACTTTTACAACCAGGACCTAATACATCAATTACCCAACAAGGACATCCTCTTCCTACAAGAAGACTGGAATACAAAAGATAGTGAGAATGCACAGACAAACTGGCAAGGCCTCTATAGACAGTTCTGCAATACGGTATCAAACGAAAGAGGACTAGGGCTCCTCGAGTTTGCCACACATAACAACCTTGTGTTGGCTAATACTTTGGTCCTCACAAATCATCCAAAATATGGACCTGGCACAGTCCAGATGGACAACATCACAACCAGATTGAATGCATCATGGTGAAAAAGTGCTTTCAAACAGGAGTCAACATTGCCAGAACACGAAGTTTTCCAGAATCAGACATCGGAAGTGATCATGACTTGTTGATGATGACTGAAGAAAATCAGCAAACCAAATCACGCAAGAATCAATTACTGGGAGTAGTTTATGTATAAAACGTTCTGATGATAAGTCAACATTGCTTTCATCAATTTATGAGCACTTATTTTTTTATAATTTGCTTCACTAGGTATCATTTACGGTGAAACAAACCTTTCAAACTCAGCATATAAAACTCTCAACATACTGGAAAAATGTGGAAAACTAGCCCTGAAACTCATTATAGAATCATTATAAAAAATAATATATTTGAAGTCGGATAATAATTCCTAAAGTAGAGATGAAGTCTCCTCACTGAACTCAGTGGCAATATATAATGAACCTACCGTTTAGACATCCTGTGTTTATTTTATTCATCTTTTTACAAAAGAAAAAACCTGAAGACATTGAATGATTCTTTTTACCAGGATAAAGGATGATTTGGTTAGCAAAATAAAAAATCTATTTAAATAATAAATTAAAAAAAATATCTTATTTCCAGCTTACATAAAATCCTCTTACGATATTTTTATGCACTATCTTTGAAATAAAACTTTTAAAGAAAATAAATAATGTATATATTTTATTTTATTTAATAGGAACACCAATATTTTATCATGATCTGAAAAAACAAGCTGCCCCCCCCCCAGCAATTGAAAAAGGTTAAGGTTAAAGCTTGTTGGTCAAGAATGAGAACTTTACATATTTACATTTATCTGCTTCTTGCATGCACATGGCAGAAAATTCAAACAAAATCTTAGAACTAGAAATAAATATCTGAAATACTGCTAATGCATAGCCTATCAATAACTGATGTTACTTAATTATCATACATACTATCCACACAAACTCTCAATAACTGATGTTACGTAATTATCACACATAAGACACAAACTCTCAATAACTGATGTTACTTAATTATCAC
>NW_013668264.1:0-1690 GCF_000517525.1 Limulus polyphemus
ATTAGTTACAGGGTGGCGTGTAGTAACATGGGCTTGGATTAGTTACAGGGTGGCGTGTAGTAAACACGGACTTGAATTAGTTACAGGGTGGCGTGTAGTAAGCACGGACTTGGATTAGTTACAGGGTGGCGTGTAGTAAACACGGACTTGGATTAGTTACAGGGTGGCGTGTAGTAAGCACGGGCTTGGATTAGTTACAGAAATAAAAACGAAGCTCACGAAAATATTTCATACAGAGCATTTTAAGAAATTTGGAGTCGTTTCTGTATGCAGTTTTGTATGCACGCTGTCTTGGTATACCATACGAATAAGTACTAAATAAACAAGTGGCGGTATTAATAAATTACATGCGCACGCGCATTAAGGATCTGGTAAAGCACATTATATTTATTTTGTTTTGAATTTCGCGCAAAGCTACACGAGGGCTATCTGCGCGAGTCATCTCTAATTTAGCAGTGAAAAACTAGAGGAAAGGCAGCTAGTCATCACCACCCACCGCCAACTCTTGGGCTACTCTTTTACCGTGTAGTTTTAATAAGTAAGATCTGAAGTACTAAATATATTACTAAAATTTTTAGCTCGGTTAATCAAAAACAACAACAACAAGAAAATAATCCGTAAATAAGTTGGTTAAACTTCAACGTGTATATCTCATTCCAAACCCCCCCCCCCCCCAGTGACACAGCGGAATGTCTGCGGACTTACAACGCTAGAAACCGTGTTTCGATACCCGTGGTGGGCAGAGCACAGATAGCCCGTGTGTAGCTTTGTGCATAATTAAAAAAACAAACAAACTTTGACTTTTGTTTTATTTTCTCAAAGTTTTGTTTCTATTTCTCTTATATTTTTAGAAAATCTTGCCTAGTATAATAGTCGAGTAAAACACGCGCATGTTATTTGCAGTTTTCCTTTAGAATACCTCGTGCAAATTGCGTCAGTTATACAATACTGGTTCTACAGTGACGCTAAATATGTGACATTTGAACACAAAAGACCTGGCTGTGTTAACTTTTCTTCCTACTCAGTGACGTCACAGAAATAAAACAAACTTATTTGTTAGCTGAAGAACAGATAGAATAAAAAAGAAATGTGTGACGTGGATGTGTTAACTGTTTCTCATTATTTAGCTTTTCAAAAGAGTTATTTCATTCGACAAAGGGGGCGACGTTCACAGAACTTGTTGAATTTCAAGAAAGGTTACTCGAGAGATATCTGCACTAACCATCCCTTCTGAGGGAAGGCAGTTAACCATCAGCACCCACCGCCAATACTTGGGCGACTCCAAACTGCAGAATGAGATTTTTTTTACAGCAACGGGACGCGAACCACGGATCCTAGGTCAGAGTGCAGCACGCTTACCACTAGGCCACGCCACAGGCCAAAATTTATTGAAACCAGCACGTTTTGGGAAATAGCAATAACCCTAAAACTGTGCATTGTGGATGATCCAAATATTAATATTTTAAATATGTGAACAATCTAATAAAAAACTTTATATTAGATTACACAATGTATTCATCCCTAGTCTTCTGTTACAAAGTATATTAATTAAACTACGCTTAACTACTCACTTCTTTTGCGACGTGGCAGAGAATATAAAAAAGTAGTTTTAACTGAATCAAAAAACTCAAACACAAAATTTCCACATGACTGTATTTTGATGAATTGTTTGTTTGTTTGTTTTGAATTT
>NW_013668264.1:2680-15833 GCF_000517525.1 Limulus polyphemus
CAAGTACTGAGAAAAGTGTTTAAAAAACCAATGGGGGGGGAGGGTTGATCGTACCCCTATCAAGGATTCTAAGGTTCAAAGTAATAAATAACTTAAATTATCTTCTGGTGCCACTCGTAACACTACAATTCAGTGTTAGGCCACGTCAAGCCCTCGAAATCCTGATTCATGGCCCGCGCTATTTTCAGATATTGCAAACATAAGGAAAACTATTTTCGGGGAGTGATGTATGCCCCAACATGGCCCTTGATTTCATAAATCATCTTTTGAAGTGACCCAGTGTTGAAAAATAATTGGGGACCACTGGTATAGTTAATTGAATGTTTGATGTGGGTGGAATCACTCGAATACTAATAGAATTCTTCTGTAGTTCCACTACATACAAGTTGTAAAATACAAAGACAATAATATACCAGTTACGACGTTTTTCGCGTAAAAGGCTTAACTGAGCTAAATAAATAAATGTGGCACACTTTTGTATAACGAAGTACAAGATCTTGACTAAATTTATTAACCCTAATAGAAGAATACTAGTGATAATAATGATGTTTTAGCGGTTTCTATGGTAATCTCGTATACAGTTAACACTCAAAGGCTCTGTCAAAACAAGTGAAAAATAGAAGGTTCTCGATTACCACTAACATTATTGTCGGTTTTTTATCATTCACTTTAATTAGTCTTATCTAACTTGCCTTATCAACAGACGTTACAATTAAAGTGTAATAATAATTCAGATAAAAACTAGGACAGAATGAAATAAGCGTATCAATCATCCACTTCAGTTATTGTTTATGCATACAAGTCTTCAAAATAATGTGATTTTAAATTTAAATAATTGGTTATTAAACCTATGCTCCTAGATAAACATTTTGTAATGGCGGTTTTACTTCTTTATAATTCATGCTCATTTCACTTTAGTAAGGAGTATGATCAACACGAACATGCATAATATTACAGTACTGGTGACCACTACTCTAAAGAAAAAAAAAAAGTTGTGTTCAGCCATCTTTAATGTTTGGGGTTATTTGGTGGAATGCAACGCGTCTCCCAAAACCATCTCGTACACGCCTGATGGGACTGAAGTCCAGCAAGCATACTGGCTACTCCATTAGGTTAATACCCTCTTCTTCAAGGAATTTAATGACTAATTTAACACGAAAGGGTTATTATTCCTTCGGGTGAACTCTGAGTCGGTTGTACCAGTTTATTACAACACAAAGAGTCAGTGGATGTAGTCCTGAAGAATTGATATTCTTCAAGGTATACTGACCGGTACGTATGACAATTATTGTTAAATAAACTATATGTTTCTGTAAGAAAATAGGTTTCACCCGGTTCCAAGTTTTTTTTCCAAGCGAGTATATATCGTTTATCTAAAAAAAAAGGAACATTCACGCATATGGTGTTGGTTCATTGGATACGTTCTTGGCATCATTACAGTTAACCCATTTTATGCCCTGTTGGTTATTTAACGTTCGATATACAGATCAATGCTATAATTTCGGTTTCTAACCGTGTGTACAAAGACAGGACACCTGCTCGTGACTCCAAACATACGATTCTTATCTCCGAACTGTTATCCTACGATTGGGCGAGCCAGAAATGACAAAGAGCGGAATAGGAGAAACTTTATTATTCATCTGGATTTGGTTTGTCTGTTCTTAAGCACAAAAATAGAAGCTAGCCTATCTGTGAACTGCCCACCACGGGTTTAGCATTGCAAGCCCTTTGCCTTACTACTGAGCCACTGGGAAAAAAAGAGGGCACCTGGTATGGAAGCGATTTCACATTTTTCTGCCGACACTTTGACACACATGAAATCTTCAAAATAAGTAAACACTTTAACTGTCTTAACTGCCCTTTGATACCCAGGTTACAATATTACCGTAACTCTTATCAAGTTTACAAATTTCAGTTTGACGTCATCGAGTTTGACAGCGAAACGTTCCACACGCTGGTTGAGTACCTCCACACTGGCTCTTGTGTTCTGACGTGTAACTCCATTCCTGGCCTTATCTGTGCTGCAGAACACTACGATTTACCAGAGCTGCTCCAGTCTTGTTTCCACCATGCCAAACAGAACTTACGATTGTCAGTGGTGAGTATATATTTTTTACTGTGTTGATGCATGCCATCTTCATGAAGACACCTTCAGCAATTACATCTTCCTTCGATGGAGGAAGGGTGGGGAATTGGGAAGAAAAATTCTAAATAAAGAAACGTTATTTATGTAAAGGGTGCTTCAGACTGGAAGAACTGTGTCGGACTTTTACTCAAGCCTTCTTTACCGCTAAAAGTAGATAAAATACTGCATTTAAGTATGGTTATCTTTTCCAAACTAATACTTTTAAGTACATCTGAAAGCTGGTGTTGCTGTGGCTATGTGTAGACTATCTTTCTCAAAAATAGGAACTCAAAAGTCCCATAAATATTTTACATACATCACAATTATAAGAGTCCTGTCTTTATTTCTTTGGTTTGCTGATGAGCTTTGAATAGATGAAACTGTCCACAGCAGGGGATACGGGCAATCAAAGAATGCACTGGGCCTGTACGCCATAGATATTATTTTGAATTTTAAATTGGGCAAAAAGAAATGTATATTAAATACCTTTTTACAAGCTATTTTATCTTTACTTATACACGCTAATTTAGACAATATATGGAGGCTAATTTGCTGCAAGTTAGGTAGAGACTATCATTAATCAAATTTACACTTTTAGTCGCCATATAGCGGCTTACAGAACAGCTCCAATTATTTTTGTTGTTGTTGTTGTCGTTTTTTTCTATTAGAAACTTTTAGCTCGTACCTCCGTCGTCTCTTGACCGATTTGAGATCTAATTACACTTTTGGCTTCAGAAGGTCAAACCCTTTCAACTGATGTATTTGACCACGCCAAAGGTCTCATAGATTAATTTACTATAATCCGGCCTAAAAGAATTTCAAGTGCCGCGGCTATTGAGGATTCCATCTTGTAAACAATATCCATCCAGTGTCTTTTATTACTATAGCTTAGTGTAAACTTTATAGTACAAGTTGCCGTTAGAATTTAGGCCCGAAGTAGTTTACTTACCTCTTTCATATTTGGCAGGTTTGTCCAATGTTGAATATTCTTGAGAATTACTACTGGAGGTACAACTCAGCTTCTGAGTTAGTAAACATGATTCTGATGTTCACTGACACAAGGGCTACACAGCTGTTTTCGCGCCAAGAATTTTTCTTTCTTTCCGAATCCATGTTCCAAATGGTGATCGGACGAGAACTGAATATTCCAGAAGTTCGGAAGTTCGAAATGATGCTCCAGTGGGCGAAAAACAAAATCCAGAGGAATAATCGAAACAGTAAGTGTAAACAAAACCAAGAATTTTCGTGTTAATAACTTGTTATTGATATTAAAAATGCAGCTTATCAGAACGAGACAACAAAAATAGTTAATTACATCCTTCAAAAAGTGTTCGATTCCCATCAGGTCTAACAGCAGATAACCAAATGTGGCTCTGCTCTAAAAAACAAAAAATCGACATGTCTCATACGTTTTTTGAGACTGAATTAGTAATATACATAGTCTTGTTGTATCGCATTATTTATCAAACCTACCCAGAGGGCGTTGTTAAATTCTTTAATCAGGTTGTAAGATAACCATACGTTACAATGACCGTTCTGCACATATGCATCTCTTACTTTCAAATGATAAACTAAAAGGAAGGTAGCTAATCCACAACACCCACCGCCAACCCTTTGCCGAATAATGGGATTTTACCTTCACTCTTACAAAACACCCATGGCCACAAATTGCGGGGCGCGTTTTCGTAACAACGGGATTTATCTTCTGAAGTAATTTATGAAAATTTGGTTCATACAAATGAGTAAAATATCTTTTTTTTTTAATAATTAGAAACTAATTAAAAAATTAGCCTGTAACCGCCCTAGTGGTAATAAAAAGAGATGAACTGTGCCTTAAATGTTGTTGTTTTTTAACGAAAAGCTACACGATAACCTATCTGCACTGTGCCCAACACTAAACCAAAACTTTTAAGTTATAAGTCTCCAAGTTTACCGTTGAACTGCTGGTGGAGGTCCCCTTATATGTTATGCTATCTAAATCCGTGATATTAAGCTTAAGAGATTTAATGAATGGCTCTACTGTAAATTGTTCTTAAACCAACGCTACACAAGGGCTATCTGCGCTAGCCGTCCCTAATTTAGCAGTGTAATACCAAAGGGAAGGCAGCTAGTTATCACCGCCCACCGCCAACTCTTGGGCTACTCTTTTACCAACGAAGAGTTGGATTGACCGTCACATTATAACGCCTCCATGGCTGAAAGGGCGAGCATGTTTGGTGTGACGGGGATTCGAACCAGCGACCCGCAGATTGCGAATCCAGCAATATAACCACCTGGCCAGATGTTGGACTTAAATAAGTAGCTTAAAAACGATATTAGAATTTTTGTTTATTATGTAGTTTTTCCGCGTTTGGTCGATTAACGTTAAGCCTCGTTATGTTGGAAAACATATACCGAATATTTCAATCTAAAGAACTAGAAATGGGCGTTTAGTTAACACAACAGAAGTTTTATTGCTTAAACGACATAGTCTCGAACCACAGTCATCACGATATATGGACGTTTAGTTAACACAACGGAAGTTTTATTGCTTAAACGACATAGTCTCGAGCCACAGTCATCACGATATATGGGCGTTAAGTTAACACAAAGGAAGTTTTATTGCTTTAAACAACATAGTCTCGAACCACAGTCATCACGATATAAATTTACTATAAAATGATTTTAATTGTTTAATGAATTCAATTGCCATTTATTTATGCGCCTTTGCATTTCTGGTCTACTCCAAATATTTAAAAAATAAAACCGTTATATTTTGAGAATTAATATTAGTTCGAGAGGTTTATTTAAAATTAAGCGGGGAAATAAAATAAATAATAAATATGTGTGATATTGACACAGCTTGTAGTCGTATATAACCCCACATTACACGCAGTACATCTATATTTACTTTTCAATGCTGGACTGTACAATTTTATCTCCGCATAGTGATCGATGCGGGAATCGAAACGGGATCCTAGTTCACTGTTAAGAACAAAATCATTCTGGTTGAAACTGGTTAATCTGATCGTATTAACATTCCGGTTTTAGATGTATTTTTAATGTGTTTGATAACCTTCGGGTTATATACATCTTCGAGGGTTCTATTTTGTTTCTTCCAGATCCCTGGGAGCTCCACTGCATAATGAATCGATTAACCCGCGACCTCAAACTGTATAAAATACCTCCTCAGGAACTTATAAAGGTTAGTACAGACAATTGAAGCTAATTAATTTTATATTTGAAGCCCTCTGAAGGTTACTTCTGATAAGGGTTACTATTTTTTTTAATACAATTCAAATAAACAAAGAATGCCGCAAATGTAATTGTGCCGTAAAAAGTTATTCGGATGGATAACCTGTCTGGTAAACAAGCCTATGTTTATTTGTTTTCTTTTTTTATTGTTGTTTTTGTTTCTTCTGTACAAGTTTTCTGAAAACACAATTGCTTAACTGGTAATTAAATGACGTGTTGATCCTGTTTTGGGAACCTTCATCAGGCCTAGGTGGTTCTTTCCTGGACAAGTGTTGTAATGCCGAACTGGTGAGCACACGACGTTTTAATCCAGATCATGGATCTTCACCAAACCTATGTGATTCTTTCCTGAACAAGTGTTATAACGCTGAACTGGTGATCAAAATAACGCTTTGATCCAGTTAGTGGACCTTCACTAGGCTTATGTGATCCTTTCCTGGACAGGTGTTGTCCACCTTTAATAAGTGGATCTATAAGTCATTTAATTATCAGTTCATCAAACGGGTTGTGTATTTTAATTAGGATATTCCTAAATACTTAATGAATAATTGCCTTTATCTTACGTATTTCAGCTATAGAAACTTTGACAACAATCGTAACTACGACATGCAATTTACTTATAATACATCGCTTCTCAGTCACCACAATAGCTATCATTTCCCAACCTACCTGAAGAGAACAGCCTCTTCGGACTGGATATAGCAATTATAGTGTGGTTGACATATTCCCATACACTCACAAGGGAATGTTGCATCTCTGTGTGTGTGTGTATATATATATATATATTTGTTGTCACGTGATGTGCGAAATATTTCCAAGTAATGAATACAAAATATCTTATCCAAGCATTTCTTTGGCAATTCTGGTTTTACGTCAGTCATTGACTGAATCTGTAACTTAAAGTGAACGACACATATTTTAATAGTTTATTTCATCTTACGTGTAAGGCTGTACAATAAGCTATCTGCGACGTGCAAACAAAAGGGATCAAACTTCGTACTTTAGGCTTATAAATAACCCCTCAATCTTATCACTGGAGTGGTGCTTATGTTTCATATAACGCCAGACACAATATTGCTAAATTATTTTAAATAGAACTTACTTATTTTAATTGGTGAAAGTTATTACTTTTCAATGGGGTTGGTGCCCCCAAGTGGCACAGCGGCACGTCTGCGGACTTACAAATATAGAAAATGTGTAGCTTTGTGCTTAGGGTTGAAAGTTTTCAGACAGCTTTCTGTAAACTATTAATTGTCATGCTAAACTAAAATAGTTCCATGACTCATTCCTCGTTTGTTTTTTGTTTTTTTTTTAGGTAGTCTTACCCACGAAGACAGTAAGTAATGAACGAATCTTAGAAACACTCCTGTATCAGGCTGACACGGGGATGTACCGTATTCAACCGTCCTTCCTGGAAGAGTGTCGTAATGCCGAAGACGTCAACTACAATCAAAACCGATAAGAAAATTCGCTACACGTACCAAACAGGACTAGTGGAAATAAATAACTATTTTCGCCATCAGGTGGCAGGTCATGTCTTTCATGTACAATGAGTTATGGTTTTACTGGTAATTTTAGCATTTATATAGATGTTTTGTTTTTTTGTTTGCAGTGGCGTATCCAGGATTACCCGAGTCAGATGGTCAAATCCGTCTGTCCATGGAGCATGAAATCGCTAATGATGCGTGACCAAATAGATATTTCAGAGAAGATTTTAAAATAAATTTTTCAATAAATTGGGTCCCTCAATTGACTTGTTTGTAATTAAGCAACGAGTTACACAATGGGCTATCTGTGCTGTGTCAATCACGAGTACGGAAACCCGGTTTTTGGCGTTGCAAGTCCGCAGACATACCGCTAAACCATTGGTCAGCGGTAGGCTTAGGGATTTAAAGCACTAAAATCCAAGATTCGATGCGTAGAGTGCAGAGGGCCCATTGTATAGCTTTGCGCTAAGAAAACTACCACCTCCTCAAGAAATTGTGAAAAAAAACTATTTCTAAATTTTCACCTGCAGGTTTTCAAAGAAAGGTAACTTTAAAATTGTATCTGAATATCGATATTGAAAAACTTAAAAACTGACCATTATTTCAAAATGTACCACGCGCTACTGTCAAGTAGAAAAATCAGAAACGCGGGGTAGAAGAGGGGTTGTTCTTGGACTCCCCCCCCTTCCTGGATGTGCTATGAAAAATTAAAAATAGAGACCACTTTTTCAAAATATACTATACACTCTCGTCAAACTGAAAAATCAGAAACGAGGGGGTGGGGGTTCTTAGACTCCCTCGGATACGCTACTGTTTTGTGCCAAAATTATTGTGATTACATTGTATGTGCTTCCAATTACGTTCTGTGAAGAAAAAAAAAAGGCATATAAATTTTATATTTATTCACACAGTCATAAATGCGAACATGGCCACACACTTCTCTTGTTCTCTCACAAATTAAGCAATATGAATTTAATATTCTTTACCAGAAAATTATACAAAATATGGAGTGAACTTTTCCCGACGTTATAATTATGACGTAATTTCCATATTGTAGAATTTTACCCCCCCTCCTCGTTTCTCTTACTACTCTTAATGGCACATTCTCTCTCTCTTTCAGACTATACTTCAGCCATTTGGATTTGTAACACTTTTCATTGTTTTTCTTTTTTTTATTTATTTCAAAATCTAAACTTTGTATTTAATGTTTTGTTGTTGTTTTCGCTTTCAGGTAAATAGTGTGGGTTCACTCGGGTAGTTCTTTGTTCAAATTCTCTTTCCGATCTTTAGAGAGAACAAAATTAAACTTCAAAGGTTAGTTTTCTCCGATGAAACACTTTGAATTTTCTTACAGAAGAACAACAGTTATTGTTATTTTTTGTTGACAGACCTTACTAGACGTTCGAGCATCGTGCAGATATTATTTTAACTTACTTTAAACACGTTATGGTTAATACCTACAACTTGTGTTTTAAATAGAAGTTTATGGGGTTTTTTAGTTCAGAATTTGAAGTTTTATATCACCGTGCTTTAAAGTTTTGAGTCTTAATTCACGGTTTCCCCTGTTTACAGAGCTAAAATTCGGGTTTCGATACCCGCGGTGTGCAACTCACAGACACCCCATTGTGTTACATTGTGCTTAATAACAAGCAAACAAGCTTTTCTTCCATATACAGGTCGCTATCCCGTCTTGTAGTAAGGTCGTTGTTTTTCTATTCTCCTATACACAGTTGTCAAGTTTCTGGTCTATTATACAATTATTAAAGTGAAAAAAAAAATCACACTAGGTGTTCTTTTCAAATGAGGAATATAATATTGTATATATATATATAACAACAGGATTTCATACTATTATTGCCCTGGAGAACATAATTATTGTACATCAAGCACAATTTCAAATTGTTGTTAATCTGGAAACATCACGCTCTCTTCATATTGTTGTTCATCTGTAGAACATCACGCACTCTTCATATTGTTGTTCATCCTGTAGAACATAATTATTGTACATCAAGCACAATTTCAATTGTTGCTAATCTGGAGAACATCACGCACTCTTCATATTGTTGTTCACCTGTAGAATATAATTAAAGACTTTCCGTGTATTCATTTCAAGGTATATTTCACTGGCATGAATATCGTTGAATTTATAGGTTGTTGTTATGGTGTTCCTCGTAGCAACCTGATCGTACTCCACGTGCCTGCGTTTCACGTTTCCACTCACGCACAAAAAAAAAAAAAAGTGTCATTTAAAACCGATTGTCATCTGTAAAATTGTGCCTTCCTACACCGGTGTCTTGAAATAAGTCATTTTGATAAAAAGCAAATATTTGCACACAATTTTTTTATCCGAACACAGAAGATAATTTCACATTTAGTATAGTGTTTGCGTTTCGAGAAAATCCGTCGTTAATGACGAATAAAATCAAACCGCCATTATAAAAGGTTTATCTCAAATCCGACTAGAAGGCGCGAAGATTGTTTGTGGAAATGACGACAGTTTTGACTTTCTCCCTACCGTAGGGCAACAAACAGATTACACCTCGTGGCTTACAACCAATCAACATTGTTTACTATGACGTATTATACGAGAATGTACAGTGACAAGTATTTCATGTTGAGAAGTCGTATATCTTATATTTTTAAGGTTAAGATTATACAATCAAGTACTTAGTTTTCAATCAATTTAAATATTACGAGGTAGCAACAATTAAACGATAACGTAAAGTTTGTGTGAAAAGTGTGACCTTTCATTAATAAAATCGTAACAGGTACAGAAAAATATTTGAAGAAGTTTTGAAACTTATAATCCGATTTTAGTTTTATTAGTTTTTTTCCTTTTAAATTGGAGATTTTGTGACTTCGTAGCTGGCTCCAGTAAAGCTTTCACACGTAGTAAAAAGTAAGTTACCTTTTGCCACGTTTCTAAAGGTATGGGGGTGCCATCCTCAGTGAGGCGCGAGCGATTAGGAAGGTCAATAGTGTAATGATGTAACATAAAGTGTTCTAATATATTTTTATTAATTAAAATAATAAGTAATAACCACACACATATAGCATTTTAATGTGTATCCGTGTGTTACATCTCGTCACTTAACTCTTTCACTCATTAAAGAAAAAGAAAAAAAAAAAAAAGATGGAGGGCATAGATGAGAAATGTTTGGGGAAACGGTGACATATTGGAAGTTGTCACACTATGAACTTGGTTCGACTCTGTACAGAATGCCTAAAAGTTAATGAACCGTTCTACTGTGCACTTTGTACAGCACTTGTCCACAAAGCCAATTATTGGTTATATAACTAGTCATAGAAAAAGGCTTCTACTCAAAATAATGAAACCAATTTAAACTTTTTCAATCTTGTACTCCGATGCTGAAATCCGGGGTTGGATCTATACCTAACAAAATATTTAATATTTAAAATAGGTACCGTTTCTCAGTGTTAACTACCCGTTATTTAATTATCATTTCATGCATATCTGAAGGAAAAGTTTATAATTAATTAATTAAATGCTGTTATTTTTTGCAATGTGTTTTAAAATGTTTCGTTTTTGTTTTATACTTAAAAAAATATATTTTACATTTCAAGAGAGTTTAACATTTTTTTTTCAGTTATTTTTATGTTACTCTGTATTTCAACTACAGTTTTTCTCTAAAGTTCTAATCAGAAAAACTTAATTTAATTAGTTTTCATTTGTCTTCGTGTTGTTTCGTAAAGAGACCACTACTGTTTGGTATAAATAATTTAATTAACGTGATAAAAAAATGTTTTTTATAATGTTGACGATTATTTTCTATCCATCTTCTCAAGTCGTGCCTGAACAAAAAAATTATAACATTGGATATAAAAAAAAAACTTTTCAGTTACAAGTTTAAATGTACTACTTCCAGTTTTACTTTGAACCTAGTTTTGTAGACGTAAGACACTGGGCGTAATTCATTATTTTATTTCGCGATTTAGCTGTAGATATACGGCTTATACTGTTTTCAAGACTGAGTTACGAAAAAAAAAAATATTTGGTTGAAGATAATATTTTGACCCCCAAATATATGTTTACCTAACGGTAAATTATAAATATAAATAGTTTTATATAATATTTGGAATTATTTGTAGCGCTACCAAAATTTTTAATGAATGAAATGTGTCAGACTAGTGGGTGAGAAACATTTTGGTATATATGTAATATATTGGAAAACATCTAATGTTAAGCCTCTCCAACTCAGTGCACAAGTTCTAATACGAATTCCATCTTTATTCGGAGTGTCTTAATGAAATATTATCGTACGAGCAACCGGGTTCGTGACGTAATTGTCAATCTACTGATGTATAACTTTAAAGTCTGTCAGACAGAAATGGATGTATGTATATGTTATAATAAAACTACTTCGCACTATCTGCTGTGTCCACCGAGGGGAATCGAACCCCTGATTTTAGCGTTGTAAATCCACAGACTTACCGCTAACCCGCTAAGGGACGACACAAATGTAACAGGCTTTAATGACATAATACATACGTTAAGAGTTACTGTAACCGGTTGCTACTTACAGAATATTTCATTAAAACAATTTAAATAACACTGAAATTTATAGAAAATTGTTTTTATTACACACACATACATATATATATATATATATATATATATTCAGAACATCTTTTCGGCTGATGAGAAGTCCGCTGAAAAGAGATGTCCGCTGGTTATGTATCTTCCAAAAACGTGACTTGAAATTAATTTGAAATAATTTAATTAACTAACATTTATATGAATTCAAGTTACTTTTATTAAACAGTTACGTGCAGAGTCTTGTAAAGATTTGAAACAGCTAACCAAGGTTGTTTTAGTCAATTCTTGCCATTCACAACTCGTTTCTTCCTTTCTTTAGAGAATAACATGAAAATAATACTTCATATCTAATGCCGAGGATAATTTATTGTTAAAATTGTGTATTGTTGACAACATGTTTGCAGTTTTGTAGACGTTTTATGACCGTGACCTTTGTTGTAACTCTTGGTTGTCAATATGTAACCTTAGAAACGTGTTTTCTAAACGGGGTATTGTATGTAATAAATGTTATTTTTGGAAAGCAAACTATTAAGTTATGTGGTATTACTTTCTATATGATAAATATATATATATAGTTGAGTATATTTAAAAAGGACTAAAATACCACGTACTCGCAAGTGTTCCTTCCTCGTAATAGGGGTTCACTTGTTCTCTTTTAAATCTCTATTTTTGATAGAAATATCAACGGTACAAAACAACATTAATGGGGTTTTTAAGCCCTTTTCAATCACCAATAAAGCAAACTAAGATAATTTATGTATTTGAATAATTTTAGAGCTCGTGCCTAAATCATTATTTCGCATTATATGTCGGACCAAGTATTTAATGTTTTATTGATGATTGAAAGGGACTTAAAAACCCCATTAATATTGTATACAAATCACTATTATAAGAGGCCTAACTGTATTTCTTTGATTTGCCAGCCCAAGCTGTGCTTAAGAGCCTTCAATAGGCGAAACTGCAGTCCAGAGCTGATGGTTCAGCCAATCAAAGAAAACATTAGGCCTCTACGTCACAAATTATTTTTGGTAAACTTGAAAGGAAATCTGTAACATTTATATATATATATATATATATATATATAATCATTAAGAACAAAACAATGTTATCTGATAAACCTTTGTTTCTTTTTAATCAGCAGAAATACATATAAACCAAAACCAAGATGTGTAGTGAAAAATCAAAAGAAACCAATACTTATAACGAGTTTCAAATTTATAAATTTCATAAACGACAAACTGAAATAAAATATTTGAAAATTTTCCCATTTGTCAACAAAGTAAAAACGTATAATGTTTCAAGGAAAATGTCAGCGGTCATAACATCCAAAAGCGTTCGGAATATTCCGTTTACCAGACATAAAACAAACAAAAAAAAACGCACATGAACAATAAGTTAACTATCATTGAAAATTAATTAGGAGCTAAATGTTGCATACTTTAACCCTTAACGTTCTGCAGCCAGTTGTGTGAATGGTAGTCACCCTTAAAAAGTTTTAAAATTATAGAAAGTGACATCATGGTAAAAATTTTGTTGTAAAAAAACACCCTTAATTTCTACCCTTAATTGTCGTTTTTATAAAATTTTCCATCATCATGCTGGTTTTATCGCTTATGTACAAAATAATATTAAACTTATTTTATTTACCTGTATAACAAACGTGATTCCGCTAATCCTTATTCTTTTGACACTTTTTTTGTGCCTCCCCCCCCGACGTGGTTGGCACAGTACAGATATCCCATTGTGTAG
>NW_013668264.1:15923-21502 GCF_000517525.1 Limulus polyphemus
AATTATCGTTTTTATAAAATTTTCCATCATCATGCTGGTTTTATCGCTTATGTACAAAATAATATTAAACTTATTTTTTTTACCTGTAAAACAACAGCGATTCCCCCAAACCTTTATCTTTTGACACTTTTTTGTGCTCCCCCCCCCCCCCCCACGTGGTTGGCACAGTACAGATATCCCATTGTGTAGCTTTGCGCTTAACTACAAAAAAAAAGTACATAAATAAACACTTCTGTCAGCATTAAATTTGGAGAACGTAGTCATAATGTAATGCATGTGGCGCCATCTATATTACAATTTTCTATGACTAAAAAGTCTTATTGGCCATTAAAACAAACTAAAGTGAAACTAACATTCTTAATTGAGTCTATCAAAAAACAAATATTGCGAGTCGTTGTAATGTATTATATATTTGTCATTTGTTATTTGTTATTTGAACAAGTAAATATAGAGGGCCAAAAATATCTTCTCGCCTTTCATAAAATCTCGATCTTCTGTTATGCAAATTACGCGAACAAACAAGAAGGCACAGATAATAGTAATCCATTATTTACATTTTCGCGTGAAAAAGGATATTATTCGTCTGCCATATCTTTTAAGTAAATTTAATATTATTTTCGTCACACCTGATTGGACAGTAGCCCAATTCGTAAACTACGTGATCATGCGAGAAACAAGGTTTCAGTTTCTCTCTCTCTTTTTTTTTTGAACTTCTTTAAGTGTTGATTTTGTTAATTCCTCAGATGCATACTTAAGCCTAATTGTGTCTGCCCTTTTTCATTTGTTTAAAACAAGAGGAATTTATGTCAGAACAACTGTCCTGAAGCCTCATTTCAAGGTCAATTCATTCTGTTACCAACTGCACACACACAAACACACGCACAGAATATTTATTAAGCGTTATCTTCTCTTCAATTCCCCCTTTTTGTTTTGCAATGCGCCATTTTTAAGACAGTAAAGCCTAAAGATAAAATATTGTGCTAATAATTATTTTTTATCGAAATTATTATTAATAAAACATATCAAGATTTTCTAAAAATATATATATAAGAACGAAAAATAAGATCAAATTTATAAAAAAAAAAAATTCCCACAGAGGAATTCCGCTTTGAGGAAGGAGGAAATGATGTCTTAATTTGATTCTCTCTTCAATGTTAAAACTAGCAAAAGCTCGATAACTGATGCATGAGGGCTTATAACCCAAATATTTTGGGGCTAGATTTCTGAAGTAGGCATACCCCAGACAGCCCATTCTGCAGCTTTGCGCTTAGCAACAAAGAATTGATGAGTGGTCTTAAATGTTTAGTCCTAGGTAAAAAAGGAAAAAGAAAAACGCGCCTTAAATATTCATCATATAAATCAAAATATAAATTAAGCACAAATGAATAATATTATGTTCCAAAAATAGTCATCTAATTAAAATTTTGTAGACAAATAACAACGAAAAAGTTGTTTGGTTGAAATTAATCAAATAAAACCTGTCGAATCACGTTTTGTGTTAGCGTCTTGGTGAAACGCCGCTGAAAGATATAATGATGAAACAGGTACCCCAAACGTACTTTAATAATAATAAAAATTTATTTTATATTTTCTACTTAAATCCGTTTTAAATTATATGAATTGTTAATATAAAATATGGTAATTAATTCACAGCGTCTGAACACAAAAACGTTTTGTTTTTCATATTTATCGCGCCTGAATAATGCTTAATAATAACCAGGGAAGATTTTGAAATACAAGGTTGATTTTTTGGTAAATTTATGAATGATAATTAAATAAAAACCACTACATAACAATATACTATGATGTTACGCAGTACGCCCATAACTACTAGCCTACGAATCATAACAAGTTTTTTTTGTATTTTACATAATTCAATTGGCCTATATAGGTTACACAGATAGTGTTACTCAAAATTCATCGACATATCTTTAGTTCCTATGCTAACTAAAATATTGTTTATTACAATACAGACATATATGCAACATTTAGATAAGTTTTATATCTTTGTACACCACTGTTATTGTTAACTTTTATTTCATTCTAACAAAAAATATGCAAAAAATTAGCGTAGGCCTCATCGCGCAGGAAAGAAAGTTATGGATTTCCGACCGAGTACAGGCAGTTGTTACGAACAATACATCACCCACTTTATGAAAATAAATGGGGCAATAAAATATAATATAAAGCATTATAACTAATATATATATAAACGAATTAATAACTTATCGATATTCTATACAACTGTTTCAACTAGGCATTCTATCAGTATTACTACTGCTAGAACTTAGAAGTAGTACTCACTAGTTAGGGTAGTAATGGAAGCTCGGGCACACGGTGAGGCTTCTGGTCCCTGTTATTTCCCCTTTCATAGACTTTGCAACTTGCAGGTGTGAACGAATATATTTTCTGTTAGATGTCCAATTTCTATTGCGAGATTTTTTTGTATGCATCAATTAATCTACCAAGGCAAAACTTTGTGGAAAATAAAGTTAATTCATTACCTTCCGTTGAACACAAACCATCTAAAACCATTACTTACTTACACTATTTCACACACAACACATAACTAAATTTATGACGTACTAACACAAAGTTTGTAAATTTCTATTTCATGTAACGAAGAAAAGGAGTTCTACGGACAAGAGATTGCGAGAAAAAAATTAATTCAAAGTTTCAGATGATATATTTATGATTTCGCCAGCTTTTGAAACAAATAACTTATCAAAAAAAATGTGAGAGTAGTTGAACTTTACAGTTCTTGACATCATAAACTTCAAAGATTCACAGTTTTCAAACTATCTTAGCGAAAAGTAAACATCAATATTGTTATAGGTATACGCATTTCCGGCTTTGTTTCATCTATTGACAGGTTCCATCTGAACAGGCAGGAGATTTATTTATTTATTTACACGACTTGAATAAAAATTCCAAAAAAAAAAAAAAGGCTAAAGATTGACAACTAGGGATAAAGCTATCGTATTTTTTTTTTAATTTTTCATCCAAAACAAAAATTGATAGATATTTTATCAAAAGAAAGTTTTAAACCTCAAAATTTCAGTTATAAGTTTAATTTGGTGAACGTCTGTGGGGATACATCAAAAATAATTAAGAAGGAATTCGAGTGTTTGTAATAATAGCACTTTATATATATAGATAAGTTTAAGCTGTGAGAGGATAAACTGAGGTTTAATGGTTATAAAATCTGGAAAATTATTAGAGTTTTACACAGTTTCTAACAAATATTATAATCACTTAAAAATAACTAGCTGGAGTACCCGTCCCCTGGACGGAAGTAATGTAAATTGATAATTAATAAAAGGTTATCTTAGGATATGAAAGTTGCTTTCGTTACATATAACTGTAAAAAACGCCCATAAAAACTGCCAAACAAAAATGGAACTTTGCATGTATCTCTGCATGGACCCTATGAACCTCCATACCAAATTTGGTGAAGATCCATCTACAGGGGGCGAAGTAGTGGTTTAAAAATGCCCATAAAAACTGCAAAACGCAAAATGAAAAACTCAAAATTTGTAAGTATCTCTCCATGGACACAATGAGCCTCTATACCAATTTTAGTGAAGATTCATCCACACCCTGCGAAGTAGTTACAGGGTCATACAACAGACAGTACTATTATATTTATATAGATTCTTTTATAAATAACCTGATTACCATTATTTTGATCGTCAAAAGGAAGCTTTTATTTCAAAGACATCTAAGTCAGCGAAGTCACGTGAATAGTCTCACGCCACGTCCTTCTAGAAATATCGTGTTCCTTCATGAATGCTCTAGCGTTTACTAGATATGTGTAGTCTTGTATATATAAGACGGTCACAAAGTGACGGCAACAATGTGTGTAATTAAACTGAGTATTGTCGAGTACGTGAGACGTTCGTTGAGAATTATAGCGTTTGTTATAGAGCGACTGTTGAAATTAAGTGTATCGTAAAGTTGTATTCGGAAAGAATAAACCAGTTTTATTTGTGAAAGGACTTGTGTCGCTAAAGTTTCGTCGGAACGAATTTACAGAAAATTAACTAACGAACGGAGGTGTAACAGTATTATAAATCTTTCCTCCAAAACCTATCTAATTTTTTAATTCGTGATTCATTTAATATACAGGGCTTGAATGACTTTGTTAAGGGGTGAGGATTGGTAATCAGTTGTTACTAAACTGTTTTTATAGGAATTTTACAGTTCTTTTATAAATCTAGAAATTAATGGTGGTTTTATTAAGAAACCATTTTATACGGTTAACTAAATTTGAAAGTGTTAATGTGCGAGTTTAACGAGTGTAAATTAATCTTAATGTTTTTAACAATTAAGTAATTTCTACTATTTAATTTTACCATCTTTAATGGTTTTTAGGGGTGATTACTATACTTACAACAGGCAGCGAATGGTGAGTGGTAGTAGGTATTTGGACTCTGTGTGTTAAGCACACAATACCTAATTCCTATTTAATTTCTCGAGCCAGTTGTCTTTGTTTATTTGCGTGTTTGTTTATTTTTGTTTTGTTTTTTTGTATACTGTCTGGTATACAGGATATCTCCGAAGCTTTTGGGAGCTATTACCGCAAATAATTCTTAATTGTTTCTTTAATATGTTTTACAAACACTTTAACAGTTTTTTTTTTATTTTGATTTGT
This sequence comes from Limulus polyphemus, assembly GCF_000517525.1. Lineage (NCBI taxonomy): Eukaryota > Metazoa > Arthropoda > Merostomata > Xiphosura > Limulidae > Limulus > Limulus polyphemus. Next base: position 20,578 of record NW_013668264.1, read on the forward strand.
TATGATAAACATTATATATTATATACTTCCGCCATCTAGTGACATATTCTATAATTATGAATTTCTTTACCAACAAATTTATTATTCCAAAAGGCATTCAACAGATTATACATATGAGTATGGAAAAAAATATTTTCTTTTTCATCAGAAGTGAAATTGAAAAGAGAACCTGTGACGTAGAAGCCTAATGCACTCTTTCATTGGCCGTATCCTTTGCTGTGGACTGTAGTTTCGCGAATAGATATTTAAACAGATTATAATCAATCAATGTTTACCTCTAAATTCAGTATTATTTGAGTTAATAATTATAAAATATTAAATTAAATTTTCCAAAACCTTAACGTACTGGTAACTACGACTCCACATACAAGTTTTTGCACTTTATATGAATGGCGCACCATTCCAGCATCTTAGACTCCAAGAGGTAAACATCGTACAAACTCAAGAGAACTAATGTTAACGCTGATTACATATTAAAGCTGAAAAATCTGTTGCTGCTAGACAGCCATAAAATTGAATATTAACTACAATAACAGTCATGTATTAATTAATAATATAATGAGCTCGCTAACAGTACGCGCTGTGAGTTTATAAGGCATAATTCTATAATTATAATTATTTCATAACAGAGCCTGGTTCTTTATTACTTAGTACGGCTTGATTCTGTGTTCTTTATCACTGTCTGGTTCTGTATTACTTAGTACGGCTTGATTCTGTGTTCTTTATCACTGTCTGGTTCTATATTACTTAGCATGGTCTGGTTCTATATTACTTAGTACTGTCTGGTTCTATATTACTTAGCATGGCCTGGTTCTATATTACTTAGCATGGTCTGGTTCTATATTACTTAGTACTGTCTGGTTCTATATTACTTAGCATGGTCTGATTCTATATTACTTACCACGGACTGGTTCTGTATTATTTA
>NW_013668264.1:22284-41544 GCF_000517525.1 Limulus polyphemus
CTGTCTGGTTCTATATTGCTTAGCACTGTTTGGTTCTATATTCCTTACCACGGACTGGTTCTGTGTTCTTTATCACTGTCTGGTTCTATATTGCTTAGCACTGTTTGGTTCTATATTCCTTACCACGGACTGGTTCTGTATTATTTATCACGGCCTGGTTCTATATTGCTTAGCACTGTTTGGTTCTATATTCCTTACCACGGACTGGTTCTGTATTATTTATCACTGTCTGGATCTATATTACTTACCACGGACTGGATCTATATTACTTAGTGGTCTGGTTCTATGTTACTTAGCACGGCCTGGTTCTGTATTACGTATCACGGTCTGGTTCTATATTACTTAACACGGCCTGGTTCTATATTACTTACCACGGACTGGTTCTGTATTATTTATCACGGCCTGGTTCTATATTGCTTAGCACTGTCTGGTTCTATGTTACTTAGCACGGCCTGGTTCTGTATTACGTATCACGGTCTGGTTCTATATTTCTTAGTGCGGCTTGATTTTACGTTCCTTCGCACGGCCTGGTTCTATATTACTTAGCCCAACCGGGTTCTATGTTACATATAACGTCGAAGCTTATCCACTGGAGATACAACAGGAATAAGGATATTTTCACTACGTTTCAGTCGTACACTATTCGTCAGGCTTAAAAATAGTATATAGAATCAGTTTTTATTCTGATGTTTAAGACTGCTTCCTTAAATGTATTTCTTCTTATACTGATTTTATTACAATTCATATAATCTTATGTTAGGTAAAAACCACCGCTAACTATTGGACTATTCTTTTATCAAGGACTCCCCACCCCACCGCAGTGGGTCAGCGGTAAGTCTGAAGGCTTATAATGCTAAAATCCGGGTTTCAATACCCTTGGTGAGAAAAGCACAGATAGCCTATTGTGCAGCTCTGCGCTTAACTACAAACAAAATATACTTTTACGAACGAAGAGGGACGAACATGTTCAGTGACGGGATTCGAATCCACGACCCACACATTGCTTGTCAACTGTCTTAATTACCAAAAGAAAAAAAAGGTATTTATACGAAAGATCATGAAAACAGGGTAATAACATAAAAACTTCCCATGAAAAGAAACAATGTATGATAAATCTATAACAGTCTCATGTACTAGCCTAATAAAATACAAAGTTGTTTTCTTTGTGCATAGTATACAATGGACTATCTGAGCTCTGCCCACCGCGGGGAATCAAGCCTCGGATTTTATAGTTATAAGTCCTTAATGTTATCGTTAAAAAAAAGAAAAGTAAAAGAACGTTTCACTTTAAAAAGAAGGGAAATGATTAGTTATATGTTTTTTCGGATATTCGCGCGAAACTCTTCATAGGTCATTCGTTTGAGCTGTCTCTAAACTTGTACTGATAGGCTAGAGGGAAGACAGAGCATCCACCACCAACGCTGGGGCTACTCTTGTCAAACCAAGAAGTGGGATTTGACCCCTAATCCCAAAGTTGACCCTGATATCCATAGCCTACACGCTACCCACTGAGCCACGCCCTGTCTCCAGGCTAGTACATGAGACTGTTATCCATAGCCTACACGCTACCCACTGAGCCACGCCCTGTCTCCAGGCTAGTACATGAGACTGTTATCCATAGCCTACACGCTAACCACTGAGCCACGCCCTGTCTTCATATTCTCTGAAACGGTTTAAAAGTATCATCAAAAGTATAAATAAGCACCGTATTACGGTCTCTCTCTCCTCGTAAGGCCAATATTATCGTAACTTATGTATTCAAATATATAAACACACACAAAGAGAAATGCATGAACACTAAAGTAGTACCCTACTCTGTGACGAAAGAGGTTCATAAAATAAAGACAGATTATTCATTAAAAACATAGTATTTCCATCGACTTTGATAAAAAAAAGATGCAAAAAGTTACAGAAACACTATCCGTAGAGATTATTTCACATTAAACCTGATATACTAATTTCTGTTCTGTCTTTTAAAGTGTCTCTTTATCGATCATTCGCATCATAACCTCTCAAACGTCTTTGTAATTCTAGTAAGTCATAAGAGAGAGACGAAAAAAAAAATCAAGGGTTGGTTTATTTCGCCGTGGTGCACTATCACTTTCTCCCCACTCCCCCTCGACAACTGAACCGTTATTAAAAGATGTCTACTCTCCCAGCATATCATACATGCAGACATATTACAAACCCTATTGTTTCTACTGATTACACTGTCTTTAGCTTCCTGCATTCTCTCTCTGAGCTTGTAATAATCTTTAGCCATTCGACTGGAGTATTCTTCCGTAAATACTATACTCCATCAATCTCAGCAGATGACGCTTGGTTGTGTCATCGACTTATTACAGCAGTCAGCTTCAGACATTGACAGTAAAAACTGCGCTACATATCTCCGCATTTTTTTTTTATAAGCACACGTGTATGCTAGAAGCCACTTATTAAATTATACACGAACATCTGATTGGTCAGATTGTTTCGAAAGAAATTGAAGATGATGTACGGAGTAAGATCCCACACTAGAAAATTATAGGAATACATATTCCATCCACATTCCCTTAACTTCCCACAAATTGCAGTACATACTCTAACACACGTTTATGTCCCGGAAATACGGTGTTTGATTCCCCGCGGTGGACACAGCAGGTAGTGCGCGGTGTGGCTTTGCTCTACACAACAAACAAACATTTATTTAATCGTCAAATTACCGACTTGTCGACTTCTTTTAAATCTAAAAGTACTGAATTCTTTTTGTGCCGTTCACAACCGGTGGGGTCCACATATTGTGCTGCATTTTATTATTTCAACGTGAAGAACTGACCACACAAGAATTGGGTGAAATCATTCATTTTCTATGTAAAATACATGTGAGAACCTCGTCAGCAGTAGCGAGTGGTATTAATTGCAATATTGACGATATTTTATTTAACATTCTTTCGTGCTTCACTAGAGACCTCGTAATCAACAAAGTCACATATTATTACGGATCCTGTAATCAACAAAGTTACATGTCATTATGGATCCTGTAATCAACAAAGTCATATGTCATTATGGATCCTGTAATCAACAAAGTCACATATTATTACGGATCCTGTAATCAACAAAGTCATATGTCATTATGGATCCTGTAAGCAACAAAGTTACATGTCATTATGGATCCTGTAAGCAACAAAATCCTATGCTATTTCGAAGCTTGTAACCGACAAAGTCATATGTCATTCTGGACCCTGTAACCAACAAAGTTACATGTCATTCTGGACCCTGTAACCAACAAAGTCATGTGTTATTCTGGACCCTGTAACCAACAAAGTCATGTGTTATTCTGGACCCTGTAACCAACAAAGTCATATGTTGTTCTGGACCCTGTAACCAACAAAGTCATGTGTTATTTCGAACCTTGTAACCAACAAAGTCATGTGTTATTCTGGACCCTGTAACCAACAAAGTCATGTGTTATTCTGGACCCTGTAACCAACAAAGTCATGTGTTATTCTGGACCCTGTAACCAACAAACTCATATGTTATTTCAAATCTTGTAACCAACAAAGTCATATGTCATTCTGGACCCTTACAGGGTCCAGAACAACATATGAGTTTGTTGGTTACACCAACAAAGTCATATGTCATTCTGGTCCCTGTAACCAACAAACTCATATGTTGTTCTGGACCTTGTAACCAACAAAGCCATATCACTAAGCATTGTAGTGTTTAGTATGTAGGGAAAGGCCGAGGAAAAAAAAATGGCTGCCACATTCAATATATTACTCTATGATGCTTACAAATAACTGCTAAAGTTGAGTTATAGCCTCATTTGAGCACCTAACTACCATTATAGCTTGTGAGATTCACAACATGGAGAACTGGGAACTAGCTAGAGAAATAAAGTGTCATCTTTATTTTCCCACCCTTGCCAAACAATGTGTGAAGTTTCTACAATGGCTTTAGTACGACAGAAAAGCATTATATGCGTACTTGGGAACTAGCTATCACTAAGCCAATGGTCGGTAACCCTTGACCCGCGGCAATGATTTGGCTGAGCCGCCAAAAGTTGGCTTCACCATTTCAACCCGTGAGGACTCAATCATTGCTCAATTCAAATTTCTCGGCTATGTGAGAAGAACAAAGATATTAATGGAAAGGGGGGAAAGAGTCACGGCTACAGAGAATTATAAGATCAATTTTAGGGAAAATATTCAAGCTGGTCGAACTATTAATTTGGTTTGTTGTATGTAAATAAACATACATATTTAAATACATGTACTGGTATTAAGAATTATATGACTATCACTGACCCGGGCTTGGCATGGCCAGGTGGTTAGGGAGCTCGACTCGCAATCTGCGGGTCGTGGGTTCGAATCCTCGTCCCACCAAACATGCTCGCCCTTTCAGCCGAGGGGGCGTTATAATGTGACGGTCAATCCCACTATTCGCTGGTAAAAGAGTAGCCCAAGAGTTGGCGGTGAGTGGTGTTGACTAGCTGCCTTCCCTCTAGTCTTACATCCCTAAATTAGGGACGGCTAGCGCAGATAGCCCTCGTGTAGCTTCGCGCGAAATTCAAAAAACAAACAAACACTGACCTAACATAATGCTAAATTTCTGAAAAAAAATTGACCCACGATCAAAAAGGGTTGCCGACCACTGGTATAAGCTAAAAAGAACAATCATAATTCTTGTTCAAACGATGTTATCATTATCCCTTGAAGTTAGTTTTTTTTTTTTACAGAAATCTGGTGTTCCTTTAATTACAAAGCTCAAGTACAGGGGTGAAGCTCAAGTACAGGAACTTCCAGCCATTAAGACTGTAACACGTAGAATACTCAATGATTTGTACACTATACAATTGGTGTCTTTAGGAAGCCAAAATTTTTACTATATATGAACTGAAGGATTTAAAACAAAATCAATGCATAATATAATATTAAATTTTATTACACACATTCATATAATACACTAACTTTCAATGAGGGTTAAAAACGTCACAAAATAAGTGATAAGAACATTTTTTAATGTCAAATTATGTAGGGATGGCAGTGCCAAAAAGAATGCAAACATGAATATAGGGATAATACAATTATACCTTTTTGACATGGGCTCATTGATAATTATAGAATGAAAGTATCGTAAACAGAATAGAAATAATTAAGTAAAATCTTAACTGAGACAGGAAGGGAACATTTTTGATGTTGCGTGGGCAGTTTTTACCAAGTGTTTATTTCCATATCTTCTAATAATTGGATTGAGGCATACAAATATAGGTATAGGAATAACAACTAAGTCATGCTATGGAAAACAGTTGAAGTTAAGAAAAATAACGTTCATTACAGAGGAATTTGTTTCGCTGTCTAAGCACGCTAACCACTAAGCCACGCCCGACCCTATGGGACCATAAATCTTTATATATATATTCCGTTTTCAAGTGCTGATTAATTCTGTGTTTTATACTTGGCTAAGGTAAATCCCCATAACGAATTGAAGTTAAACTGCTATTTCTAAACTTGCCACAAGGGGGCGCTGATAACACGAGATTCATATATAATTGCAATTTCAATCCTTTATATTCCTTGACTGGTTATCAAAACTGTGATTTTGATAAGTGAACATCACACGGACTTCACAGTTTTGTGGCGCTCTAATCCAACAATATTTCAACAAAACGAATGTTGCTGTTCACCGCCTTCAATATTTCATTATCATTTCGTGAAACAATAGATCGACTGCAGCTACAATGCTAGGAACTTATACATATATATTTGTCAACCTTTCTTATTTAGCCTTGTGCATATGTGTAAAACACGTGGTTATCCCTAGTGGCGTAAGTGCGCCCCCCGCAGCTCCCACAATTGAGAGGAGAAGACCAAAAGGGAGCCCGAATCAGCCAGCTTCATAGCTACAATTATAAGGACATAAATGTGGTGGACCCAATTACTTTTTATGCGGGGGGGGGAGCATCTTTTATAGTTACGTCACTGGTTATTCTACAAAGAAAGTTATGGTGTATTAGATTCTGACATGCCCTTTAATAATATAATTTAAAAAGGGTTAGAAACCCTTAGGTTTTAGGTCCTAATCCTGAACTATTGACCAGAGGGAGCCAGCAGCACCCACTGCCACAATTTCCCTTTTATAACGTGCTCACATCTAAATTGCGATGTTTAGAGGCATCACTTCTCGAACCCCGAATCCTTCAATCCGCAACTCAATATATTAGTTACTAGGCCACACCCGGTCCAATAAACCTATTTAACAACAAGAATCTATAGAAAGTAATTTAGAGAATAAAGTTTTCAGATTTGTATTTTTTTTTATTCTCTTTGGACAAAACGTTTTTTGTTTTTTCATGGGCTTCTCAGGTATAGCAAACGTCATTAGAATGACATTTTTTTTTTCAATGGACTAGTCCTTAAAGAAAGAAATCAGGAAAAGTCCATTATAAGTTTAACCTCTACAGAAAATATTGTTTTATGATTGTTCGACAATAACACCCGATAAGACATCAGTCTAAAGTTGGTGGATGATTTCCAAAGCATTTTTTTTTGTGTTAAGTAATATGTGAGCGTAAGCCACTTTGGGACATTTAAGTTTTTACTTTTTATACTGATAGAAATAGTTACTCGTATGCTTTTATGCAAGAAAGCCAGAAAAACCCGTTGTTTTATAACGTAATTTATACTGTCTCCAATGCAATAAATATATTTGATCTTAAAATTCGTTATCTTGGGCTCTTGACACGAAATAATCTCTGGGAAAACACTGGAATTTAACGGTTCTTTTAGTATGAAAAATTCACCAATGTTTATATTAAGATATTTATTCTCGCTTTCTAGTAATGGTTTGGAAATCAATAGAACGCATACAAGTTAGGCGTTATTACATTGCTAGAGCTACTTTGATAAATTAGCTTCTAACTTAACAATGACATTTCAATTAATTTCTCGTATTGATCCAATGCTGTTGGACAAGTGAATGATGAAGGCAGCCAAGAAATATAGAGGGCGCCACAAGCAACCTTCATCGGAAGAATATTTTATGAATCCCCAGCTACGCTCCAGGATACGTCTTCATCAACGACAACGAAGTTGAAAGTCGTCAAAGCTAAGAACTAGCAAAGAAATGAATAACTGTTCCTCCCTGGAGTCTGAAATAAGCATTTCTACAAACAGCGTCTTTCTTCTCCTTTCGTCCCAACAGAAGCCTCGCGCGTGCATGACAAATGAAGTGACAGAAGACTTGGACAAATAAGGTCTCAACAAAAGCTACATGGACACAGAAACCCTGTTGTCAGTGTATTGAACAATCGCTTTTACTTCTTCGTCTCCCCAAGTTTTCTTAAGTCATGGGTCCTCGGTGGATCGTATTTTACCAACTGCATTGACTCGTGTCCGTCTGGTCGTAGAATTAAAATATTTTCTGCAATCCATTCTCACTTCTTTTATTATTATTATTATTTCGTGAAATTCAAATGCGAAGAATCAAAAACGAGTGAAACATTTGGAGAAAAAAAAACAAATGTATCATTACGTCACTATAAAATTACTTAATATATCGTCACGTGGGTCAGAGTAGCTAGCCGTCCCTAATTTTGAAATGGTAGACTAGAGGGAAGGCAGCTAGTCAACACAAATCACTAATTCTGGAGCTATTTTGTGCTTTCGAAAAGTGGGATTGACTGAAATATTATAACGCCCCCAGGGCTGAAAGGGCGAGCATGTTTGGTGACGGGTATCGAACCCGTGATCCGTAGATTACCAGTCGAACCATTTAACCACTCGATATCGCAACAGCTAGGGACCAGTTAATTATTCTTATGATCGACCCTACCTAGCCTCCTGGTGGCTGAACTGTAAGTCTGAGGGTTTAAAACACTAATAATCGGGTGGGCACAGCACAGACAGTCCATTATGTAGCTTTGTGCGTAACAACAAACAAACACTACAACTTAACTAAAACTGTCAGCATGAAGGTGCCTGAAAAACACGGGATATTAAGAAAGTTTGGCATTTATTACATATTTTCATAGGTAGTTCAATATTTTATGCTTTCTTTGTATAGGAACTAACAATGTAAGGAACAATACAAATTTCAGTTTGTCCTTCTCTCGTTTTCTTTCACGATTGCAAATATGTAGGTGGGACAGTGGTAAGTTTACGGTCTTACAACGCTAATATCCAGGGTTCTATTATCCGGACCTGGTATGGTCAGGTGGTTAGGAACTCGCAATCTGAGGGTCGCGGTTTCGAATCCCCCGTCACGCCAAACATGCTCGTCCTTTCAATCGTGGGGTGTTATAATGTGACGGTCAATCCCACTATTCGTTGGTAAAAAAAAGTAGCCCAAGAATTGGCGGTGGGTGGTGATGACTAGCTGCCTTCCCTCTAGTCTTACACTGCTAAATTAGGGACGGCTAGCGCAGATAACCCTCGAGTATAAATAATATTCAACGTTAAACTGGTACACAGTTTTATTTAGGCCTATCTATGGTCTTCAAAAATTCAAAACAAACCCAACCCAACCATCGACTATCCGCAGATAGCCCAATATAACTTTGTTCTAAAACAAACAGTCAAACGGTAAATATATGCATTAAGAATTAATCTTAGTTTTAAAATGAGTTGTTTCACAACATTCTGGCACATTTTTGTACGATTTTTCTTCTACGAAGAACCTCTGAAGAACCATATCGCTAAAAAAAAAAGAAAAGGGGAAGGAAGAAGGAACCTTCGTATTTTGATGTTTTCAATCTGAGAAGTGCCTTTTGCGAAACGTGGGCTAAGTTTCAAACATCGCCATCCCTAATTTAGAAATGCTGACCAGAGGGGACCCAATCAGCACCAACCACCGCCTATACAACTAATCTTAACCGAATAACGAGATTGACTGCCACTTTTATAACGCGCCTACAACTGAAAGTCAGGAGCATAGCTCGAGCTCGAATATTCAACCTTCAGATTCCTCAAACCTGCATGTTTACCACGACCCCAATCTCGATCAGTTTTTCATAATTTCATAATTACACAAAGGCTATCTACTATCGCTAATTTTGAACTATTAAACTAGAAAGAAGGAAGCTGGTATACAGCACCCGCTTCCAATTCTTGGACTACTCTGGTCTGACCGATTAGTGGAATATGATCGATATTCTTATAGCCCTCTAAGTGTGGAGCGCAGTTTTGCTGCAAGGGACGCAGACCAAGAAACTTCGGATTCATAGTCCGAGCGTTTTCCAATTTGGAAAAATTAAAAATAACTCGAATATGTGTTTTTTTCTAACAAATGAAACAATGTTTGTAACATATTTAAACTGCACTTTCTTTCACGTGATGTAATAACTACGTGTGCAAGTTAGTTTGTTTCTTTTGAATTTGGCGCAAAGTTACACGAGGGCTATCTGCGCTAGCCATCCCTAATTTAGCAGTGCAAGACTAGAGAGAAGGCAACTAGTCATCACCATCCATCGCCAACTCTTTTACCAACAAATAGTGGGATTGACCGTCACTTTATAACGCTCCCACGGCTAAAAGGGGAGCATGTTTGGTGGGATGGGGATTCGAACCCGCGACCCGCAGATTGCGAGTCGAGCTCCCTAACCACCTGGCCATGCCGGACATGTGCAAGTTAGTACTACGAAATATTGGACTTTCTGATTTGCTTTAAAACACACCAATAGATGGCGCCAAATATTCCATGTCAGGTATCTTCGCTTTTATTATAAAACACTCAAGATGTTGACAATTTAAAATTACACTAAATTTTGGGCGAAAATAAATTTGGGTTGTAAATAACAATTAAAATTCAATTTGAGTTAAACACAAAAATATTATATTCACTCATAGCTCCAATACAATTAATTTTTGGATACTAATAATAATACAGAAAATTAATTTTCATCATTTGTCATAAATGAATATTTTAAAGCTTGTGTCTTTATTACAGCACTTAGCGTGTATATATAACTTAACTGTACAGTTGGTTTGCTAGTCTTTATTACATTCCGGCCCGGCATGGCCAGGTGGTTAGGGCGCTCGACTCGCAATCTGAGGTTCGCGGGTTCGAATCCCCGTCACACCAAACATGCTCGCCCTTTCAACTGTGGGGGCGTTATAATGTGACGGTCAATCCCATTATTCGTTAGTAAAAAAGTAGCCCAAGAGTTGGCGGTAGGTAGTGATGACTACCTGCCTTCCCTCTTGTCTTACACTGCTAAATTAGGGACGGCTAGCGCAGATAGCCCTCGTGTAGCTTTGCGCGAAATTCCAAACAAACCAATTACATGCCAGTTAAGAGTGCTCGTTCATGAATCAAAAGCCCTATAAAGAACGATGTTTAATAAGGTCCCCCTTTCCTTCTTTCTTGTGTTATTAAATCCGTATTGACCCCCCCCCCCACTAGACGTTAATTGCATATTGTGCTTTGTGGAAGGTAATTATTGACTCATTTAACTGATTAAGTAATCGTGTTATTAAATTCAAAGCGAAAAGTCTGTAAAAAAAATGGAACTGTGTCCTATTTCGTGTTGTTCTTTTATCTCACTTCTTGGGCAAAAAACATAAAACATAGAAGTCCATGTACATCGTCGGACAGTTTCCAGATACCATACAATAAATTACAATAACCGAGTCATCCTCCTCTTGGTGGTGGATACTAACACACACAGATGGATCATCTTTATAGTATGAAGCTTTTGTTGCGAATAAAACAATTGTTAATAACAAAGCTAATCAGTGGCTTATATTCACTATGCCTACTATAAGGATTGAACCTCGAACTTTAGCGTTATTACCGCTGAGCCACCGTCAGGCAGTTGAATTGGAAACATTATTCTGCGTGTACAACATCACTTGAAGGCAACAACGTTTCTGGTGTTAAATCAATTTTTGAGGTACATTTGTTATTTAACTTTTATTTATAGCCCCCCAGTGGCACAGCGGTATGTCTGCGGACTTACAACGCTAGAATCCGGGTTTCGATACCCGTGGTGGTCAGAGCCCAGATAGCCCATTGTGTAGCTTTGTGATTAATTACAAACAAACAAAGAAACTTTTATTTACAATACTCTGGGTCTCAGAATGTTTACTTTCCCCAAGATAGTAACGAGCGCGTGATTCAAAGGAGGTAATACTACGGACACTATTGTTGTTTAAGGGGAACAAGGTATTCGTTTGTAGACTTAATACCATCAAATAAGTTTGTTCTAAAGCACAAACAATATTAACTAAAAAAACAAAAAACGCGCAAGAGTAAAATTTTCAAATTGGTGTTTATTAAGTGCTGGTTTTTGGTTTTGATAAACGTTTCACGCGCTTCCTTCGAGAAGTAAAGCCGAACCAGGGGTTGGAAAACGTGAGCTTTAATCTATAGTACTAGATCGAAAGCCTTCTTCCCCCACTCATCTCCTCGTTTAGTTTATGAAGCACAAGGAATAATAAAATTGTATTTGAGGGAGAAGCCTTATTGTTTCATGCATATATATATAAAAAAAGGAAACATTATGACAGACTGTACATAACCAGTAACACGCTGATCTGATCGCCATAATTGTAACTAGCTAGCGGCACTACAGGGCCTTGGCAGTCTTCAATTTCCTGCAAAGTCCCTATTTCTTGTCGTCGCTCTGTCAAACACTGTGGTTTATACATGCATCTAGGGGCCGTTAAGACCAAAAGCTCATTACTCCTACCTGCTTCAGTCACTGGATTTTCAGCGCCTTGGAATTTCATCTACTAGACACCTCTTCTAGGTAACAAGCTTAGATGGTAACACAAGATAAACTTATTGACAGTCCGCTCATTCATTTGATATCACTAAACAGGATTATATATTTACAGCTGATAAATAGTCGGTCCCTAAAGCAATGTTGCTTATATAAGCTTATGGTTGCAGTCCACAATGACTTTTTACTAAGAAAGGCTTTACCATCGATTCCTCAGACTACGTAGAAGCAAATGTAATATAATAAGAAAGATGTCGAAGCAAAGATAAATATTAACATAAAAAAAAGGGGGAAAATGAGGTGGCGCAACTGTGGTAACTATGTAAGGGCAAGGAAGCCTCGTAGTAGTAAAAATTCAAATTCGATATTTGTAAAATTACGTTTTACTGTTGTTATTTACCTTCATCCACTTCCGGTCCACGAACTTTCACTTAATCGATGTTACATTTATTTTTTTGAGTCCAGTGCATTGAAAAGACAGCTTGCAAAAAAAAAAGTCTTTACTTTTATCTCTCACCTACGATAAAAAAATGTTTTTTGGAATTATTCAGTAACTGTAGTTTTCCACTCATGTACTCTATTTATTATTCAACGCATACCCCTGACCGAGTGTTAACTACACATATTTTCTGTAGTTTATCCCCAAAACGTCCCCCCCCCCCGTATCAAAGTTTTCACTTTGGGCCCATTGATGTTCTATAGAGGTCTTTCAAGTGACGTCACAACAATTTCTGTTTCATTAAACGCAGCCACACTGGACGTCACAACAATTTCTGTTTCATTAAACGCCGCCATATTGGACGTCACAACAATTTCTGTTTCATTAAACGCAGCCATATTGGACGTCACAACAATTTCTGTTTCATTAAACGCCGCCATATTGAACGTCAAACTTCAGATATTAAATTTCTTGATTTCCCTGATATACTTTAGAGCGTTACATAACACAATACTAGAAAGCACATTTTTCATTGTTCACCTGAGACAAATGTAAGCACTTGACGCTCAATATGGTATAAGATGTAGACCACGTGACTTTTTGACGTCATAGTGGATACGCAGCATTAAAATCACCATAATATAGAATTACTTGCAAAGTAACTTCTCCATAGCCATAGTTAACAAAGTCATGTACTTTCTTTAAAAACAGCTCCATTTAGAAAATTTCTGAACTTTTTATCATTTGTTTGTTGAATTTCGCGCAAAGCTATTTAAGGATTATTTGCGCTAACCGTCAATGACGTAGCAGTGATAGACCATAGGGAAGGCAAACTAGTTAACACCACCCACCGCCTCTCAGGCTACTCTTTGACCAAAGAAAAATATGACTGACCATCACGCTATAACGCCACCACATGCCAGGTCTTTATCATTTGAATTGTTTGTTTGTTTGAATTTACACACAAAGCTACACAATGATCTATCTGTGCTCTGCCCACCACGGGTATCAAAATCCGGTTTCTAGCGTTGTAAATCCGCTGTGCCACGTGGGGGGGGGGGGGGAGGCGGCTATCATTTGAAACATGACCATTTATTATCACAGCAAATACCAAAATCTATCAAGGCTTACCTTAATTAATGCGCCCCAAAATAGGAACATACAGATAACACATTTTTACCCTTCGCATCGTTACCTAAAACTCCATGGATTCAACAAAACTACTGGATTTACTGAACTGAATTTCTGAAATGTTTTATTTCTATATATCTTCCACACTAGTAGTCAACCAATTCTTTTAGATGTCCCACATTCTTGTCGTTTCTTTAGCAACATATTCGCAATAAACTCTTAACCAGGTATTCTTCTCTTATATCTAGTAGAACACATACTGTTAATCGTTCGCCATCAGTTGGATTGCCCTTACTAAAGGGTCCTGAAACACTATGGACAACACACTCCATCACTCATCGCTAACTATTGGGCTACCATTTAAATGTATATTCGTCAAATTCTACTCTTGAAATCTGCAAGACATATTCCAATCTCGACTTTTAATAGTATTTGCATTTTGTATTCATAGGAAAAAATGTGTTTGTGTTTTTCTTATAGCAAAGCCACTTCGGGCGATCTGCTGTGTCCACCGAATGGAATCGAACCCCTGATTCTAGCAGTGTAAATACAAAGACTTACGTCCGTTGTCCCTAATTTCAGACTACTGACCAGAGAGTGGACAGCCAGTCAGCACCATTTTGCTACACACAATACACGCTAAGGAATTGCCAGTCACTCTTATAACGAATATTTTGTGGTATCGCACGGACTCGAACCCCATTCGCCAGCTCCAAAATACAAAGCTTTTACCCAGCGTCACGAAGAACCCTATTTACAATGGTAATTTTCGTTTTTAAAAAAGTACAAGTTAAATTTCAATTTTGACTTCATTAGTTAATTTTTTCTTGAAATGTATTTATGTGGACAGCTTGTTTGTTTGTAGTTAAGCGCAAAGCTACACAATGTACTAAATGTGGTGTGCCCACCACGGGCGTCGAAACCCGGATTTTAGCGTTATAAGTCCGCAGACTTATATCTGAGCCACTGGGGGGATGATTTGATTTGTTTTGAATTTCGCGCAGCAGTGAAAGACTAGAGGGAAGGCAGCTAGCCATCACCACCCACCGCCAACTCTTGGGCTACTATTTTTTACCACCGAATAGTGGGATTGACCGTCACATTATAACGGCTGAAAGGGCGAGCATGTTTGGTGTGACGGGGATTCGAACCTGCAACCCTCAGGTTATAAATCATTTGTTTTCTGCGCTTGCTTTTTGTTTGTTTGATTGTTTTACAGCAAAGCCACATTGGGCTATCTACTGTGTCCACCAGCTGTTGTAAGTCCGTAAAATTAACGTTATTTCACTGGGGAACGCAAAGCTTGATTATGGAGTATCATACTGAAAAAAAAAAAAAAAGATTTATTGCACGAAATTCATAAATGTGAATTGAAAAAAATTATTTGTTAAACTTTCCTTCGTTTTCGGTCATAAAACGTGGTATTAACCAATATACGTTCTTATTCGAGCTCCCCCCAGTGGCACAGCGGTATGTCTGAGGACTTACAACGTTAGAATCCGGGGTTCAATACCCGTGGTGGGCAGAGCACAGATAGCCCATCGTCTAGCTTTGC
The DNA here is from genome assembly GCF_000517525.1 of Limulus polyphemus. NCBI lineage: Eukaryota > Metazoa > Arthropoda > Merostomata > Xiphosura > Limulidae > Limulus > Limulus polyphemus. The sequence goes on from NW_013668264.1 coordinate 37,111, forward strand.
GCTTACTTACAAACAAACAATCAGTTCTTATTCGACTTCAGTATCACGTCTTTAATAACATAAACTAAAACCCGAAGTTGACAACATGTCAAAAGAAAAGTTTTAAATAGAAAGAAAAAAAATCGAAAAATAAAAATTACAAAATCGACAATTGAACATTTTTTTTTGAAACAATTTGTCCTTATACTTTTCAGATTTAATTTCTTATTTAAAAATGTTTGCAAACCTTTTTTTTTTTTCCCTTTAATCGTAATCCGTGCTTTGAAGTGTTTTGTTTCATTAAAAAGTATTTGATTTTAATAAACTCGTTTTTTTTTTAAAGGAGAGAAAAAAACAAAGTGTGTAAAATTTTATCTTACTATATCTCCAAACCCTAACGACCCAGCACATTTGGCTAAATAATAACGCTTCCCCCACAATAAACGTTCAATATTGTCATATGGACAAGATCAGTGTAGCTTTTCATCTGCTCAGAATTTACTTCACTCTACGCTTCTTTTGATTAAAAAAAGATCCGTTTTCCTCGAGGCACGGGAAATGATATTAGAATTCCTTTCACAGTAAATTAGATTAAATACCTTTTTTGTCCGCAGTACAGACAGGTAGGTTTGTTTGTTTATTACCATTGCATCCTGTTTTCTTTAATGTCTGAAACAATAAAGTAAAAATCAGGAAGATTCTTCTCCGAGGATATTCAGGCAGATAAGAAACTTTTAATATACAAATAAAACATAGAAAAAACAACAACATATTTCTTAGTAATGAGAAATAGCCGCTAGGATCGACTTGGAAAATATTCAAAACCTGATCCAACAAGCAAGCACTATTTTTATTTTGTTGAATTGGAATTCAATTCTCCAACAACAACAATAAAAAAGTATATTAATACATATATTGTTTGTTTGTAATTAAGCACAAAGCTACACAATGGGCTATTCTAGCGTTGCAAGTCAGGAGACATACCGCTGTGCCGCTAGGAGGCTAATACATAGAAAGAAAACCATGCAGTGAAATAATAATAATATTGATATCACGTACTTATCTACATTTGTATAATTGTTTGTAGTTATGTACAAAGGTAAACAATGGGCTATCTGTGCTCTGCCCACCACGGGTATCAAAACCCGGTTTATAGCGTTGTAAGTCAGCAGACATACCGCTGTGCCACTGGGTGTTTGTATGCAAAGTGTCTAGTAAAAAAAATATTTGTTTTATAATGTTAGATTTGTTTGTTTGTTTATTTAAAATTAAGCACAAAGCTACACAATGGGCTATCTGTGCTCTGCCCACCACGGGTATCGAAACCCGGATTCTAGCGTTGTAACTCCGCAGACTTACCGCGGTGCCACTAGGAGACAGTGTTTATAAATACTGGTTCACATCAAAAGAAGAAAATTGCTTTTAAATACGTGATTACTATTCGGGTAATTTTTAAAATGTATTCTGTCTTATCCAATTAAATATGTTATTTCTCTATTTGTTTTAAACAGTGCAGTTTTGAAACGCCATCTGGTAGGCGAAGTGTGTTTTGTTTTTTGCTTGTTTCAGACTTCCATTTTAAAGTGGAGTTCATAATAACCCTAGAAGTGATTTTAATTTCAGTCAGAAACGAATTAGGTTATTTAAAAGAAGCCATACATTTTTACATCTACAGTATTAAACTAAGCTTCCTATTAGATGTACTACACTTTACGGATGGTTTGTGTAAAAGGCTATTTTTGATTGTAGTTTGAATACGTTTGTGAACAAGTATTAAACTAAGCTTCCTATTAGATGTACTACACTTTACGGATGGTTTGTGTAAAAGGCTATTTTTGATTGTAGTTTGAATACGTTTGTGAACAAGCGTTAAACTAAAAGTATAATCAATATAATAATAATAATAAAAAAAAAACAGTTTGCTTTCTTTGGAGACGAGCAAAGCTTACGAATACTTAAAAAAAATAAAATATTTTAATTAAACAAATTTCGAGAAAACAAACCTTACGTGAACAATAACAAAGATGCATACGTTTTCTACACAAAAAAGCGCCTACGTCATCACTGCCAGCATGTGCTTAAAGGTTTATGTTTGAGTATTACATAATGTATACCTCGCGTATGGTAATGGCTAGTACCGAAATGTATGGTCGTCATAGCAACAGGGTTTATGTTACGTCGCTTCTGGCTCTACCTGGTAATCTGTTTTGTATGGCTGTTCCAAGGGTGATCACTTAACACGAGGACGTATTCCTAGAGTGAACAGATTACGTTATACAGATTATACTACTGTCCTTTTATTCCTTTGAGTACGGTGAGTTCAAAGTATTAGATTTGAACCAGAAAACATGCGTGTTTAGAGGTAATACCTTAGAATGTTATCCGTTTACAGGAAAATTTCCATGCCGGAATATAAGTTTTAAAATGTGTTGAGTCCTCTAGACTTCTCTAATGGATTTTTTCTTACTGTTATAAGATCCTGAGCATCTATCTCTCTGATAAGTAGATCTAACATTAAAAGGGCATATAATTCCCCTGACGTTGTTACTATGGCAACAGAGAGAGACGAATGCTTCTATTTTACATTTTTGGAATAAAAAAAAAAGGACAAAAAAAATAAAACATACACAACAACAACAAAAAAAATCAAGATAACCAATGAGAAGTAAACCAACACTCCCCCTGATAAATACAGCAGCATTAAGCGGTTCAACAAGAATGGAAGAATCAGAGCCTACTGGATATAGGAGAGGAATATGGAACTTAGTAGTAAATAATGTGTTATACATTTAAAAGAAAGAGGGAAGGGGTGGGGGGAAGAAGGGCGTTGGCAAAGAATCCATGATTGGAACAAGAAGCAAAAAAAGAGGGTATTTTAAGTATTGACACTCAGTACTAATGAAACCTACAATACTGCGTCGATTTTGATGGCGGACATTTTGAGAATATTCTAGAAACATGTAGTCATTCAGCTAGCGGCAACTGACTTTTTTGGGACACTCAGTGTATAGATATGTAGGTATAAGAAACGTTTATCCTTAAACCAAATTAAGAGTTACCAAGATGCAGAAGACACTCGAGCATGTAATATATATGAAGAACCATGGTAGAGACATTGACAATCACAGGTCTTCAGTTCTCAGAAACTGACCTGTCCGGCACTACGTGTAAACATAATGACCATCGGACTTGTCATAAATTGATCTACTATAGGTGGACATAATACTGGCCGTCAGATTTTTCAGCTCTCATAAGATGATCTGCCTGGTACTACAATCAGAGATCTTCAGTTGCACAAGGTAATTGGAATGACTCTACAGACGAGATTAGATATCAGAGTTTGGATATTTTTCTTTCATTACATCCCTGATACTATATTATCATGTACGGACCTTTGTACGTTTGTTAGTTTTGTAGTTATTTCAAGGGTGACGTTATGGTACAATGCGTTGTAATTTTCTTAGTTAATATGTAATTTTTTCGAAATTTGGCGTTTAATACATACACGCCAATATATAATTGAATAGAAAAATGTTTACCGCATAAAACCTGGTCAACATTTTATACATTGTAATACAGAAGTTGCTTCAAATGACAAAGTATTCCTTCTTTGTTAATAAATAGCCGGTTTTCTCTATATCTTCTAACTTGTGTTTGATTTATTTTAAAACGCTATCTGCTGTGACCACCGGGAGAATCAAACCACGGATTTGAGCGTTGTAACTCCGTAAACTTACCGCTGTACCACCGGGGAACATTTTAGAATGTCTTGAATAACATACTGTATTTGGAAAGTCATTTACTTTAGGTTTTAATTTTTAATAAGCTGCGTTGGTCATATAATACATATCTCATTAACGTTGGTGCCCCCTACTGGCTCAGCTTATGACGCTATAAATCAGGCTTCAATACTCATGGCGGGCACAGCACAGATAGCCGATTACGTAGCTTTGCGTTTAACAACAAACAAACTCGTTGACCTTGGTCCCCCTACAAAGTAACATAATACAACTAATTAAATAATGACGTATTTTTAGTTGTATTGTACTTAATTCCATCACGAAAGTGAAGTTATTTTTTTCGAGTCCAGAAATGGATCACAGTTTCAGCCTGCGCATTGTTTGTTTATATATATATATTTATATACGAACATTTGACAGATAAAAAACAGCTATGTTTTGACAGGGTGGCACGTGCTTAGTCGCTATCCATGACGCAACTAAAAGTATTTCTACTACGTCACGTAATGTGAATTCTAATAGTGAGAGAGACAACATTGAATTACAGTTTTAGCCAGAACCCGGTAAAACCCAGTTATTTGAAATATTCACGACTTCCCTTTGTTCCTGTAAGTTGGTTTTTAATAAGCTGTCATTATTTGCTATTCTGTCACCCGGTAAAACCCAGTTATTTGAAATATTCACGACTTCCCTTTGTTCCTGTAAGTTGGTTTTT
>NW_013668264.1:42544-43530 GCF_000517525.1 Limulus polyphemus
ATTTGCTATTCTGTGACCCGGTAAAACCCAGTTATTTGAAATATTCACGACTTCCCTTTGTTCCTGTAAGTTGGTTTTTAATAAGCTGTCACTATTTGCTATTCTGTGACCCGGTAAAACCCAGTTATTTGAAATATTCACGACTTCCCTTTGTTCCTGTAAGTTGGTTTTTAATAAGCTGTCACTATTTGCTATTCTGTCACCCGGTAAAACCCAGTTATTTGAAATATTCACGACTTCCCTTTGTTCCTGTAAGTTGGTTTTTAATAAGCTGTCACTATTTGCTATTCTGTCACAAACGGAACAGAACTATTAATTCTTAATTCGACCGCAATATTTGTGTGTTTTGGAAAGTAACGACTTAAATGAGCAGGTTAGAAGAAAGTCGATCCACGCAAAATACCACTTTGTAATAGTATGCAAATAGAGTTTTACGCTCACAACAACTGGAGCTCTAGTCCTAGCGATAAATTTGATATCTAAGCAATACCGAATGTACAGAATAAACTACGCGTGGAAGGAGATTTATATTGTCTAGGAAAGGCTCGTTACGTCCTACACGTGACAGTGTATGTATATTACGCCGAGAAATTTAATAGACTTTTATAACTGGAGCATAATGATGTAGAGAAACATACTACACTATTAAACATTTAAACCCATTGTTCTTGTTTCTGTTTTACTTCTACGCAGTTTACTGAATTTTTCCTTTTGCCAAGAACATATTCGTATGTATTATATACTAACTGGAGTACACGTCCAGTTGGATTGATGAAATAGAAACTCGTTTATAACAAAGGATGGAAAATTGTGCTTATGTTTTGTTTTCTTAACATAATAAACATTAAAAAGTACCAATACTGAAAAGAAAGACGTACTTTTTTTCAAGAATTCTAACAATATGAAATTTGATGGGGGGGGGGGGGTCCAATCCCCTTTCATGTCATCCTGTATCATTGTGTCAAATTTGGTGCTGATTGATCAAG
>NW_013668264.1:43606-50811 GCF_000517525.1 Limulus polyphemus
CCCACCCTTTCATGACCTTCCTCATGTCATCCCGTGTCAAGTTTGGTGCTGATTGATCAAGAAATGTGGAAACGTCTAAGGAACAGATACACAAATATATTGACGCTTATTTATGTATAAGATGGGGGGGTTCAACCCCACCCTTTCATGACCTTCCTCATGTCATCCCGTGTCAAGTTTGGTGCTGATTGATCAAGAAATGTGGAAACGTGTAAGGAACAGATACACAAATATATTGACGCTTATTTATATATAAGATGGGGGGTTCAACCCCCACCCATTCATGACCTTCCTCATGTCATCCCGTGTCAAGTTTACAAATATATTGACGCTTATTTATATAGATGTACGACAGTATATTTTTTTTCTCCCAGATACACACTTTTTATTTTCTATAGTAGATCAACGTAAATTGCTAGGTTACTTCTTGTATATCATATTTTCTGATATTTTATTACACGTTAATAAACTTTATCAATTGTGTGGCGTGAAAAGTTCATTATAGTTATGGGCGGCGTTATATAATTTCGCAAATGGTTGACCCCTTCCTCTGGCCCAGCGTTTAATCTAAGGTCTGCTATCGTTAAAACTCGGGTTTCGATACTCGCGGTGAGGCAGCGCACAGATAATACCTTGTCTAGTTTTGTGCATCAGTAAAACAGATACCAATCGTTTTAGCCCAAAGTTACGTAATATGCTTTCCATCACAGGGAATCGAACCGAGGATTTTACCGAAGACCCTCTGGGGGGACCGTAAATCGTTAAATGAAAGTGTTATTATAACGTTTCGAGACGGCTTGAAGTAACGAAGAAAACTTTATCAGAAGTTTAACATAGTAACAAATGTACACCATTTCAACAAGGTACTGTCATCCCCACTTACAAGTAGTATTAACTTGGCAAACAATGGTTTATGAGCATAATGAAATGATTTGGTTTTTTTTGGGGGGGGGGGACATACTACATGTTTCGGCAGAACCTTGATTTCTCATCCTCGGGTATGAAACAACCATATCTGTTTAACTTCGTAAATTGTTTATTTGTTTGTTATGGATTTCACGCAAAGCTACACGAGGCCTATCTGCACTAGCCGTCCCTAATTTAGCAGTGAAACACTAGAGGTAAGGTAGCTAGTCATCACCACCCACCGCTAACTCTTGGACTACTCTTTTACCAACGAATAGTGGGATTGAGCGTCACATTATAGCGCCCACACGGCTGAAAGGGCGAACATGTTTGGTGTGACGGGGATTCGAACCCGCGACCCTCAGATTGAATTTCGTAAATAGCTGCCACATTTCTACCGATGGCTTAGCGGTAAATCCGGGGGGCCTCTAGCGTTGCCTCCCAGTGGCACAGCGGTATGTCCGCGGACTTACAACGCTAGAATCCGGGTTTCGATACCCGTGGTGGGCAGAGCACAGATAGCCCATTGTGTAGCTTTCTGCTTACTTAAAACAAACAAACAAGCTTCTAACGTCAAACTTTAAGAATAACAGACCAATGTTCTGTCGAAACATGTAGTAAGTTCTACCATCGATACAATTCTTCCTAATATTTATAAATCGTTATTTGTCTAAGTAGTTTACATAGACGCGAGAATATATACAGTATGAAACAATGAGATCACATGATCAGGGATTGTTTAACAGCTTAGTCTTGGTACCCTGGGGTTTAGAGTAGGGTTGTTTTGTTAAATTAGATAACTTCCTTGATTTTATATTTTCTGTTTACAATTACACTGTTGTTGTTTTGAATTCTAATGGTAGTAAAGATGGGAGTTGTTTTTTTAAATTATGTTAGGTGAATCTGGTTCCAATAGTAGTAAACATGGGAGTTGTTTTTATCATGTTCGGTGAATCTGGTTCCAATGGTAGTAAACATGGGACTTTTTTTATTATGTTCGGTGAATCTGGTTCCGATGGTATAAACATGGGAGGGTTTTTTATTATGTTCGGTGAATCTGGTTCCAATGGTAATAAACATGGGAGGGTTTTTTATTATGTTCGGTGAATCTGGTTCCAATGGTAGTAAATATGGGAGGGGGGCATTACGTTCGGTGAATCTGGTTCCAATGGTAGTAAATATGGGAGGGTTTTTATTATGTTCGGTGAATCTGGTTCCAATGGTAATAAATATGGGAGGGTTTTTTATCATGTTCGGTGAATCTGATTCCAATGGTAGTAAACATGGGAGGTTTTTTTATTATGTTCGGTGAATCTGGTTTCCAAATTTTTTCCGGTTTCTCCGATGTACAATTCTGGATAATTGTATCAACATGTTATTTTATAAATGACGTTAGTATTATGTGATTCTACATAACTTTTATGTGGTAATGATTTTTGTTTAGGGCCGGTTTTGGGGTAAATGTGAAGTCGACCGCAATTTTATGTTTGATTGCAAGTTTCTTCCGAGTGTGAAATATTTTTTGAACTGATTTCAGGACTAAATGGTAAACTGCAGTGTAAATTTTGTTGTTGGTTGGTTCATTAATGTTAATTTTGTTCATGAGTTGAGTTATGAGGGTTTTTTGTGGTGGTCATATGAGAATTTTCCACCAATAACTGGGGGAGGGGAGGAATGAAGGAATGTTTTACAATGTTGATCGCTTCATCTGTGTGATGAATTGAGCAAAGTCTTTATAAAAAATTTTTAGTGTGTTGATTTTATTTTTGTTTTCATGGGTGGAGCTCCAGGGAGATGTAGAGGGTCGTGTCAGTGTTACTAAGGCGAATTTTGAACTCTGTGTCAGATCTAATAATACTAAGAAAAGATAACTCCTTCTTAGCAGTCAATGAGGACGTGGCATGGCCTGATGGTTAGGGCACTCGACTCTCAATCTGAGGGTCACGGGTTCAAATCCCTGCCAACGAACATGCTCGCTCTTTCAGCCTTGAGGGCGTTATAATGTGACAGTTAATCCCACTATCAGTTGATAAAAAACTATCCCAAGAGTTGGCGGTGGTTGGTGTTGACTATCCGCACTTCCCTCTAGTCTATCACTGCTAAATAAGGAAGAATAGCGCAGATCTATTGTAGCTTTGCGCGAAATTCAAAGCACTCAATGGTTGATAGCATTAATGCACATTAAGTTAATTTATCTTACATTTCGTGTTGTTTTTGCTATTCTATAAAATGTTCTGGATGGTTCCAACAGATTGAAATACGTAGTTCATTGTTTCAGGAAATTATTTCGAATAGCATGACACTGTCTTGACTGTCATGACACTATTCTGCGAGGAAAAATTACTGGATATATATAATGGGACAGTGAAATTCAACAAGTTTTTAAGGTCATGTATATCTGCTATATTTTTTTTATTGATACTTTAAAAATGATTTTAAGCAGATTTACCATACTAAGGATTAATTACGTTTTTCATAGTCGAGTGTCCTCAGACTTTCCCTGAGGGGACTTTACAGGGATTTCTGTAGTTCTAGATTCTTCGGTTATCTTTCTCATGAAAATAACAATTCATTTCGAGGTGTGGCTGGGAGTCCGTGAGCCTTCATTAAATTTACATACTTCTTTATTTTCTGGTTAAAACTACTAGAAGATATGAGCCAACTTATCCCAGTTGTTTATGGGTCGGAGGATTCTCTTTCGTAACCATAGTTTTCACTATGTGATGACGGAATTGTTCTAGGTTGGTTTGGGGGATAATTTTGGAGTTCGTTGTTATTCTAAGTCCTTGCTGTACGTGTTTTTAGAAACGCCACCCCAAAGTTAACTTTTTCTTTTTGTGGTATATGTGATATATTGTGTCCTATGTAAGCCCGTGACGTACTGCTAACCACGCACCTCTCTTTCAGCAGTGAGCTCGTTATAAAAATTACAGTCAGTCCCATTATTCAGTTAAAAGTAGCTATGGAGGTGGTGACTAGTTGTCCTTCTGACTACCAGTTCTAACTAAGTAACAGCTGTGTATAAATTTTGGGGTCTCTGATTTAGCTCTTTAGACCACTTGTTGCACAAAATGCCGTCCAAGTTGAAATTATCAACGCTTTTTAATCCCCCCTTTAATTCGCCCTCACCCTCTATTTTTAAACGTGCTCCACGTGCCAAGAAAACGGCTTCTGGCGATGTACAACAGAAATCTTAGTAGTTTCAGAAGTTTTATTTTTCCACAGTCTTGTTACGTTTATGTTTATAGGACAACCAGACATAGGATCGTGTGCACTGCACATGATTTATAGAGCTTCTATAATATTCTCATATTCATGTTTGTGTATTTTCATATTATAATATCGGTTCCGAAAAAACTGTAGTGTGTGTGTGTGTTGGTGAATTTTGTTACCACTAATTAACATAAGTTGGTATTTATTGTTACTACTTGCTGGTATTGTTAACAATAATTAACAAACATACTAATAGTTGACACTACTAGTAATTACTATGCACATTGTGGTAACTATTATATTCGATGTTAAATAATAAATACTTGAAAAGATTTGATGCTAAGAGATGAACATGCTATTTTTATCATAACTTATCGAAAATATTGTATCAGTATTCAACACGTTTGTTTGTTTTAACACAAAGCCACATTGGGCTATCTGCTATGTGCACTGCTGGGAATCGAACCCGGAATTTAGCATTGGTAGTCCGTAAACTTACCCATCGAGGGCTAACATTCAATATGGTTCTCAGTTGTAACTCTATTGCAAGGTAGTTCAATAGATGGCAGCACCATCACTATAACTTTTTTTAAACGTAAAATGGCTGCATTTTTCTTATTTAAAACTATGAATATTATAGAGATAACACTACAGTTTGTTTATTAATATTTGGAAAAGCTTTCCAAAAATTGCTCCATAACAATGTTCTGGCATTTTATTTGTAGAATGTATTGTATGCAGGGGTTTGTTGACTCATTTCCACGGGATAGTAATAATCAAAGAATCGTACATAAACAAATATATCGTCTAGTTGCTCATTTTTGTTTTATAATCGTTTGTTTCACATTTTTTGCGCAAAGCTACAAAAACGAATCTGTCTGCGCATAGACTTGAACTAAAGCATCCTTAATTAATACCACCCGCCGCCAACTTTGGGTACGGGCGTTTCTTAACATCACACGCATGTTAAATTTTCATTCATGGTTTTACATTTCATTCTGTCTTTGATTTCGAAGTGATCTTTAATAGAAATATTTACATTTGAGTGTGTGTTTTAGTTTATCGTTTACTAAATACCAGATACGTAACTGTTTCATAGTATGATGTAATCTTCTAACTCATTAATGGTCTGTTTCTTTCATTACCAAACATATCTAAAGTGTTTTTTTTTTTGTTTGTTTGTTTCAGGATTTGGGAGGTGGGAGGGAAGTTCACAAGGACTGTCCAATCTGCGCATGACCGTTCCTAACTTTCAACTGAGAGACAAGAGGGAAGGTAAAAAAAAACAAAAACACAGTCAACCTCTGAGCTGATTGGTTTGTTTGTTTGTAGTTATGCACAAAGCTACACAATGGGTTATCTGTGCTCTGCCCAGCACGGGTATCGAAACCCTGTTTCTAGCGTTGTAAGTCCGCAGACATACCGCTGTGCCACTGGGGGGCGAGCTGATTGGCCTAACTGATTTGACCTTCACTCTTATATATATAGAGCACTCATGCCCCCCCCCAAATAAAATGTCCCCATTTTCTAATACAATATAAACATATATTTTTACTTGAATCTGTATATATTAGTGGAAACAAGACTCTTGTAGTCTTTAAATGATCACACATTGCATTTTGTGAACCACTAACACATTCGACAAAAATAATCCTTAGATAATCTTTTACGGTCTTGTTTCCTTCGCCAAACAACTGCGATAAGCCTAAGAAGTGCAGAACAAAAAAACTTAGTTCTGAAGAAACAAACAAAAACACAAGCTCGGTTTCAACGGTTACATTTACCAACGTCCCCTTAACGTCTAACTATAAAGGGCAGGTAGCGAATAATACAAATGTATATAGAGAATGTATCCTGTTAGTGTCAGCGTAAAAAAAAAAAATGTCCACGTTCTATGTGACCTCCATCCCATCTTTGAACGTCTTTTTTATGGTAGTTCCTCCATGATTCATCTAACTGTTATAAATGAAAATCTGTCCCCTAAGGGGGACCAGGTTACAAACGCATCAGACTTGAAAAGCTCAGGAGTATAGGTGTAAACTATTATTCTAATACGAACCATACAAGGCTTTCAGTTGGCTAGCTAACCATAGAGTACCAGGTCTTACAATAAGTAAGGCTAAACACACACACACACCTGCTTATACGTGCCTACAATAAAAGATCGTGCGGGTTTGTCTCCTTCCTTGTATCATATCCACAATACTTATTTCATTTTTACCATGCGTGCATGATCCTCTACCAATACCACCCTTCACACTGTTCCCCCCCCCCACACCCCCAGAGGATTTCAGTAACATAATCTATTTCCCAGAGTGACATCCTTTATACGCTAGTGGGGGAAAGCTTCGCGAGTAGAAGAAATAACTTATGTTGCCCTACTAGTAAGATGTTGGATACAGCGTTGTTAAAGATGTACTCCATATATAAAGTGTCATGTTGCCCATATAAAAAAAAAATGTTAATACGGTACTGCTGCTTTAAATCACCCGTACCCGTTGTTTTTATTTGGATATTGTAGGCCTATGTCTGAATCACAATATATATATATATATATATATATATGTCTTTGTACAGAAGAATGAACAGTGTTAGAGCATACGTTTGTATACAACATTGAACAGTGTTAGAGCATGCTCTATAAGTTATGGGTAGCGGAGAACAGTTGATGTGGCTTTATATATATTTTAGTAGTTTTGTCAGTGTGTTAAGTTTTTGTAATGTTTCGTAACACCTACGATAATTTCGAACTGATAGACTAGTGGGAAGACAACTTGTCAACAGTATCCAACGCCATCTTTTGAGCTACAGTTGTTTTATCAAGTAGTGGGATTTGACCGTTACAATTATAACGCACCTACGGCACCAAAGTGAGAAGCACAATTTTGCAGCAATGGGACACGAATTATGCGTAGCCCAAGAGTTGGCGGTGGGTGGTGATGACTAGCTGCCTTCCCTCTAGTCTTACACTGCTAAATTAGGGACGGATAGAGCAGATAGCCCTCGTGTAGCTTTGCGCGAAATTCAAAAACAAACAAACAAATCCATTATTAAATAGGCTTACCTAGCGGTTTAGGTGGTAATTT
>NW_013668264.1:51811-71185 GCF_000517525.1 Limulus polyphemus
TAAACTCAGTTTCTTCCTTCTTACATAATATCCAGGAAGGTGAGAATTTCTAGCCTTGATTTTTTAGCTTCTTTCGGTTTTGCCAAACCCCTGATACTTCCACTATTTTATCATCTGATAAGATACTGCATAACATACCATTATTTTGAGCTGACAAACTAGAGGGGAGAGACCTAGTCAACAGCATCCACCGCCAACTGTTGGGCTGCTCTTGTCTGACCGAGTAGTAGAGTTTGACTGTCACCCTTATAGCGGAACCACAGTCCCAAAAAATGCCAACAACGAATCCTCGGACTCACAGTCCAGGCATGACATCCAATAGGCCACGCCAAACCCTCGTCTGGGAAAGTTAGAAGAGTCAAAAATATGTATAAGAATATTCGATATCAAACAACTATATGACCTGAATGAATACCATATGCCAGTTTATTGCATTAAAAACTCAAAACAACTAAAGGCAAAAGCGCGAGTGGTATGATCATTGTAATAATTGTCTATGAACACAAGTATATGCCACTTTTTGGGATCAGCAGGCATCAGAGTACAATGCCATGTTAACTACGATTTTAGTGTACTATAAGTAGGGGTGTCTTTTAAAATTTAAGCTTTTTTTTTTGTCACGTTGGCATCCGGTTTAATGTCTGAATCAAAGTAAACGGTGTTTCTTCACATAGCTCATCAAGGATAATGTTTCGTTTTCACTAATGGACAACAAAACAAGACTATCGTTTTGTTAAATAATGATGTTAAAAAAAATTAAAATGGATGCACAGAAGAACTTTATCAAATTATTTCAACACAGACCAAACGATCTTTTATTTATTTTACCTCCCCCACCCTCATCCGATGGCTCAATGAGAAGTCTGAAGGCTTACAACTCGAAAAATCGGTTTTCGATACCCGTGGTAGGTATAGTATAGTTAGCTCGATGCCTAGCTTTGCGCTTATCAACAAACTGAGTCTTACCTATCGATTATTTATCAAACATTTTTACATGACAAATACAACTTCAGAAATATATAAACGTTTTATATTTTGACGAATGAAGTCTTAGAATATCGTTCCTTTTCAAATTCCACTCCACGTTTATTTTTTAATAACAACCAGTCTAAAACTAATTAGTTACGATATATACGAAACAAGCCACGTAAGTCATTATTTGTGATCAGCACCTAGAGATGGCAGCAGCGTAGCCACATTTTTTAAAGTTTATTCTTGGAAGCACGAAGGCCTTTTGTTTCCTCAAAGCGTCTTAAGAACCAGTGCAATTCAACACTCGGAAATAAATTATTATGTACCCTCCGAAATATTGCGAAATTTGGATATGTACTTATTCCGTAACCATATAAATGCGAGTACCAGGCAAGGTTTTTTTTCCATTTCTTGCGTTTTGTTTATTTATAGGTAGGGAACAATGGCACGAGTACTGACTCTAAAGCAACAGAGGAAACTAACTTATCGCCAGCGTGAAGTTAAATAGTTACATCCATCAGACACAGAAGGTCCAGTATCTATCAAGAGACGTGTAAGGAGAATATAACATAAGCGACAAAACTTGTGCAGGAGTTGTATTTGTAAACCTGTAGATATTACATACCCAAATATCATACATATCGGAGAGTATTTTGGGAGGATACATAACTGTGCTTAATCCTGTATATGAAGTCAGTTGAAAAACAGTTAATTACTTTCCTGTTTGTTAAGTTAGTTGAAAAACAATCACTTACTTTCCGGTTTCAATTAGTTGAAAAACAGTCACTTACTTTCCTGTTTCAATTAGTTGAAAAACAGTCACTTACTTTCCTGTTTCAATTAGTTGAAAAACAGTCACTTACTTTCCTTGTTTCAATTAGTTGAAAAACAGTCACTTACTTTCTTGTTTCAATTAGTTGAAAAACAGTCACTTACTTTCCTGTTTATTAAGGTAGTTGACAAACAGTCACTTACTTTCCTGTTTATTAAGTTGGTTGAAAAACAATCACTTACTTTCCTGTTTCAATTAGTTGAAAAACAGTCACTTACTTTCCTGTTTATTAAGTTGGTTGAAAAACAGTCACTTACTTTCCTATTTATCAAGTCGCTTGTGAAACAGTCACTTACTTTCCAAAAATAAGCTTCTATTATTTTGTCAAGTTTTCCTTAAACGTTGTTTAAAAAGCAACAGCCACCGTGCTGTTTTACCAGTCGTATAAATGTTATATTTATTAATGAAACGTTGCTGAGACCAAAGGTTTTAAAAATAATTGTAGACTAGATACGTTTTTATTATCATATCCAGTTTAGTTGAAAATCATATCAGTTCGATAATTATAATTAAAATAAAAACAGCGATGGAGAACTGTAAAGTTTATTTACTTGTTACGGAAACATGTATATATATATATATATAAATATAACAACTGTAAAATAGACAGAATATCCAGAAATAATATTTTCTTGTTTCAGTGACATGAGTCTTGAACAATGGCTATGAAAATTTGATAAAATTGATAGCAACCCACGTTAGAGACTGCATTAAATATTGTGGCAGCGTGATACGTCCACTGCAGGAGATTCAACACATTCAGAAATAAATGATATTAAACTTATTGACATAATATTCGGACAGTTATATACTGATCATAATTCTGAAAGAACACGTTATTCAGCTGTTTTTTTGTTTTGAGCTGGCAAGCTACTGAGCTGAATAACTGATGCAGTTATTTGCTGTTTTAAGCTTAACTGTGTTTTCTTAGTATAGTTAGGCTTAGGATAATGGCAAAGTTTTAGCCTATTACTATTAGGCCTAACATATGCGTTGTATACTAATATTTCAGTTGTCGCTAAATAATTAGTTTACAGGCTTGTTAGATACGCTACAGTATTTTCAATAGTGCAATCTATACACACACACATACAAAAATAAAATACAAGTCACTCTTTTCTGAACTAGAGTCTTGGAAGGTTGGTCGTCCGAGTGTTTCTAAGTCTGAAGTCTAGTTGGAAACCCTGAACTTGTAGAAACGCGTTCGCTCACCTGGAACGTCAGTGAGAACCAGTTTGAACTTCATGCACGATGTATGATATACGTACCGGATGCATGATTTTTTCCATTACAATTTACACGTACTCGTAATAGCATTTTTGCAAAATGTTGGCGCTGCGTATTATCATTCCCTCTAGTTGTTTGGCTAAAAATTTATATCTTAAACCTGCTTGGAAGCCCATTAATAATCGACGTAAAGGAAAGTCGAGATCACGACAAGTAAAAAGAAATAATGATTGTAAAATTATAATTAGAAAGATCATTTATTTCGCGCTACACTCATTAAACAATCTAATCGCGGAGGTTTTAACCATGCGAAAAGAAACCCATAATATTTCCAAATAAATGTTATATGTTTTGTATATCTTGAGGGCGGTTAGGAAAGGCGTGTATGAGATTGTATTTAAAATTTGATTAAAATGGAATCGTCGCATAGATTAAGTTGTATTAGGGTAGTTTTGTTTTTTGTTTTTTCGGTTAAACAAGACTCGATACAAAATCCCAAACAGAGAAAAAAATAAACATTGTTTCAAGTTATCTGGCGAAAACTTCGTAGATTTTAAAAGATACAAAACTTTGTTTGATTAAGTTGGAATTCTACCTTCTATTTTAATATAAGAACCTAATATGAAAAGCAAAGAACTGCGAACGGACAAATGGAGTTTGATATCTTTCTAATCATAGTGGCTTAACATGAAATAGTCTTAATAACAAACTCTGTATGTAAAGTAATTTGTTGATCAGTATTTTATTTTATTCTTTGTGGGACAGGTACAATTTTAATTCACAACTAATATAGAACCCTGTATGTAAAGTAATTTGTTGATCATTATTTTATTTTATTCTTTGTGGGTCAGGTACAATTTTAATTCACAACTAATATAGAACCCTGTATGTAAAGTAATTTGTTGATCATTATTTTATTTTATTCTTTGTGGGTCAGGTGCAATTTTAATTCACAACTAATATAGAACCCTGTATGTAAAGTAATTTGTTGATCATTATTTTATTTTATTCTTTGTGGGACAGGTACAATTTTAATTCACAACTAATATAGTTCCCTCCCCCAGTAGCGCAGCGGTAAATCTGGTGGCTTCTAACGCTAGAAACCGGGTTTCGATACCGTGGTAGATACATCACATATAGCTCGTTGTGTAGCTTTGTTCTTAACAACAACAAACAAAACTAATACATTTGGAATTAGTTACACTTCTAAACAAGGCTGAACCAGTAAGTTTTTGTTTTTATCATTTTTTTTTTATGTGTATGGGGATTTTGTTATCGGCTCAGAACGATTAAACACCATCTGTGTTATATTATTGCTCTATGTTATATTATTGATCTCCATTCAACATAGAGACAAGCGTCTTGTACTAGAATGACGAGCCCAAGGCCGAGAATAGAGTTTTTCATTCGGGTGATTGTGGGAAATGTTCTGAGAAGTCCACTGGTAGTTTCAAGCATTCCTTTGGGACCACTTACTGTTACGAACGTAAGAGTCAAGTGCTGGAGAAGAGGGAGGGGGGATTGAAAACGTTCTTAATTATTCAATCACATCAGTAGGCCTACGCTCTGGCTTTAAGTACACCCAGGATATAAAACAACAGACAAGTTTGGTGTGTGGTGAGACTGTTAAAAGTTGATTAAGGCAACATTAATGACTGATGGGCAATATTTTTAGAGGAGAAGTTTCACACACGGATTCTCAGAATTACGTTAAAACGCAGAGTAACAGTGGCTGTTTCTGTTATCTAGATATGATAAGATTATCTAATAACTGACAGTACGATTTGATATGCCTAACATCAGTACATGTGTTTGTTTTTTGTCAGCAAGTTCTTTCAAAATGCTGCAAATATGACTTACACAAAATTAAAAGACCATTGCCAAGTTTGTTTGAATTCTCACTTTACACTGAGAAAACAATAAATATCATTGGGGGATTTTTAAACGTCTATATTGAACATATTTCACCAGAAAAATTATAACAATACGCGGATGAAACTAATATATTGGAGACAACGCAAAAATGGATGTAAACGTGCAGAGGGAAGAAAGAACAAGAGAAAAGGGACAATATGCAGAGGGAAGAAAGAAACAAGAGAAACGAGACAGTGTGCAGAGGGAAGAAAGAAAGGGACAATATGCAGAGGGAGGAAATAAACAAAGAAACGAGACAATGTGCAGAGGGAAGAAAGAACAAGAGAAAAGGGACAATATGCAGAGGGAAGAAAGAAACAAGAGAAAACGAGACAATGTGCAGAGGGAAGAAAGAAACGAGAAAAAGAGACAATGTGCAGAGGGAAGAAAGAAACGAGAAAAAGAGACAATGTGCAGAGGGAAGAAAGAAACGAGAAAAAGAGACAATGTGCAGACGGAAGAAAGAAACGAGAAAAAGAGATAATGTGCAGACGGAAGAAAGAAACGAGAAAAAGAGACAATGTGGAGACGGAAGAAAGAAACGAGAAAAAGAGACAATGTGCAGACGGAAGAAAGAAACTAGAAAAAAGAGACAATGTGCAGACGGAAGAAAGAAACTAGAAAAAGAGACAATGTGCAGAGGGAAGAAAGAAACGAGAAAAAGAGACAATGTGCAGACGGAATTAACAAATGAAAGATAAGAGAGAATGTTCAAATGAAAGTGGAAACCCACCCTTTTTTGTTTCTCTTTCTTACAGGTTTTATTGTATTCACTGCTGTAAGCAATTGTGTTGTGGTCAAAAAAACAAGAAGGGTTTTTTGTTATTAAATCACGATATCTACATCTACTTTCAGTTGTGGTTAGGTATATTTGTGGACCCTTTTATGTAGAATATTTTCAGAACTATGTTTTAGAAACTGACCTTACCATTTTTCACAGAAGCTGGCCACAACGAACGTCGCAGTGCCGGACACTGTTGGATAATCATGACCATCGGACAGCAAAACACAGATAGCCCATTGTGTAGGTTTGTGATAAACAACAAAACAAACAAGTTTCGATCCAGAGACGCCATCTACAAAAGAGTAATATTAATTTAAAACGAAAACGCTTACCTTGTTTATTAGACAATGTCCATTTTCGCTCTTTATGTTTTATTTTATAAACCAAGTTTGATTAACAGAGATCCTGTATAATTTCTAATTCAATAGAAACAAACAAATCCCCAGATGGGAGGGTTGTTTGTTTTGAATTTCTCGCTAAGCTACACGAGGGCTAGCTGCGCTAGTCGTCCCTAATTTAGCAGTGCAAGACTAGAGGGAGGGCAACTAGTCATCACCACCCACCGCCAACTCTTGGGCTACTCTTTTACCAACGAATAATGGGATTGACCGTAACATTATAACGACTTCACGGTGTTTGGTGTGACGGGGATTCAAACCCGCGACCCTCAGATTACGAGTCGAACGCCCTGCCATGTATAACCGAGTAGTCGTCGGAGAAGTACAGTGTTTCCAAAGAGTGCGCGTGTGTGTCGCAAGTGGGTCGGCTGTGTGTCGCAAAATATTCCACATTTCTTTAGCCGTTTGAGAAACTAAACAATGGCAATGAAATACGTTAGAATAACAATTCCGATGTTATGAACAAGCGTAAGCCACTTTGTTTACCAACACCTGCTGTCCCTGATCTCAGCACATTTTTTTATGATCTGAGTGTTTGAATTATATGCGTCAGAAAGGGCTTTTCTATATACCCTTCACAAGATTATCAGTTTGAGATCGAACCACACTACCTACGAAATTCCAAGCTATATTAAAATGTAGTTTTGATGCATTACCTTCTACCGCGACTTATTTCGGCTATGATTCGCTGATCTGCATATTGAAAATGGCTTTAATATAGCGTTCTCAGTCAAAACTGAGCAAAATGTAGTATCTTCATCAATAAGTAAACAGTGTTAAACTTTATCCAAGTAGTTGAGACACTATTCTGGTATGAAGTATACACTGTCACATAAATATTAATTTGGAACTACACAAAGATGTTTATTTATTTATTTATTGCACGTCTTCCCTGGTATATTGTATCTCTACGCGTGACATGTTGTCAGAATACAAATACATATCTTGTGTAACATAGCCATCGAAGCAGATACGAAAGTTCGAGAACGAAGTTGTGTGATTGGCTTGTTTGACTTTCTCTAACTTAAGCACGAATGGTATGTCTGCATGTACCCGAGTCTACAGAGTAATTTGTTTGTTTAATTGAATTTCACGCAAAGCTACTGGAGAGTTATCTAAGCTACTCGTACCTAACTTAGAAGTGATAGGCAACCCACCGCCAACTCTTGGACTACTTTTTACCAAATAAAAGTGGGATTGACAATCACGTTATAACGCCCCTCACGGCTGAAAGGACGAGTACTTTCGATGAAGGGATTCGAACCCGCAATCCACAGATTGCGAATTGAGTGCCCTAACCACCAGGCCACGCCAGAGGTTTAGATTGAATATAAAAAATGGAATCTAGAACAGCTCCTCTTCAGGGGAATACACGCAACCTGGTTCTTAAGTTTAACAACTTTATATATATATACTAAAAACATTATGAACAATATGTTACTCTAAAACTAGCAGAGACTCGCAAAGCATTTACAGTCAAAATGATATCTTTATTACAACATTACTTCTTTAAATAGAGGATTTCTAAAACGATACAAAATAATTCTAATCGCTAACACCGAAATCTATAAATCTTAGGCCTAATAATAGTTGAGCCTTTATTAAGTACGGCCTAAGTTTACCGCTGTTTACTTATTGATGAAGAGATAAATTAAGAGTGTAACTTGTCTATGATTTTGGCTTTACCGTATTAATACTATCAGTAAACAAACTTATAATATTATTGGTCGACCTAACGTTAGACTTTTTTTTTAAAAAACTTTGATAAGTTTTTAATATGTTGTTCAAAATGTCTACTAAAGTACATTTACATCCGCCTTTCTTTTCGTCACTTGAAAAGTGCGCGCGCATTTTATCCACAGATTGATGTGCCTGCATACGTGGAATTCCAAATGGTATCTTGTCGGGTTATATAAGCAGTAAGAAAAAAAGATGTTAATTAGTGAAAATTTAATTAGTTCATAGCTCAGTACAACAATTATACCTTTCTGTTTTTCATTATAACTCGTTTGGAGGGGGGATAAGCTATTTATAACCTAATAAGAACAAAATCCCAGGCAAGGACTTACAACGCTAAAGTTCGGGGTTCGATTACCCGCGGTTGGCACAGCAGATAGCCCAGTTTGGTCTTGCACGAAAACTAACAAAAAAGCTACTAGAGGAAAATATGAATTATAAACGGTATATTAATGTGGAAATTTCCGAAACACGACAAGCCGTAAGAGATAGCTTAGGTAATTTAAAACAAAGATCTTTCCACTGAAACTAAGCTTATTTATTTAGCTTACCCGCTGGTAATTATTTTATGATAGGGTACGTGCTTAGTACCTTTATCAATGCTATGTAACATCATTGCAATTACTGTTAGTGTTATGTATAATCATTGCAATTACTGTTAGTGTTATGTAACATCATTGCAATTACTGTTAGTGTTATGTAACATCATTGCAATAACTGTTAGTGTTATGTAACATCATTGCAATTACTGTTAGTGTTATGTATAATCATTGCAATTACTTTTAGTGTTATGTATAATCATTGCAATAACTGTCAGTGTTATGTAACATCATTGCAATAACTGTCAATGTTATGTACATTCATTGCAATTACTAGGAATTCATCGACGTTTCGCTACAAACAAAAAATTATACTGTATGTTTTATACCAAAGAAGACGCAATAATACCCTATGAAAATTTGAATTTTCAATCTGAATGACCTCTTATGTCAACCTGTGTTAATCAGCCAGGTCAGAAAGCTAAAGGGTTCAGGTATAACCGTCTTTTATTTTGAACTTCTGACCACAGGGAAGATAACCATACAACACCCATTGTAACAAGGACTATGTCCGGCTTTTAAGCCAAATAATTATATTGACTGTCACTTTTATACCACGTTCGTAGCTGAAAGTACGGAACGTGTCCAGCAGCATCACGTCTCGAATTTCGGACCCTTCGATCCGCTAATCACCAAGTCACGACGGGCCCAAATATACAAAGAAATTAACAATGTAGTAAACATTCATTAATATAACACATGACTTTAAATATATATTGTTTTTCTAGAAAACAAAAGAAAAAACTTTTCGATTAGTTACAGCTCTAGAAAACAGTACAGTAAACTTTGTTTTCGATTAGTTATAGCTCTAAAAAACAATACAAAAAACTTTGTTTTCGATTAGTTACATCTCTAGAAAACAATACAAAAAACTTTGTTTTCGATTAGTTATAGCTCCAGAAAACAATACAAAACTTTGTTTTCGATTAGTTACAGCTCTAGAAAACAATACAAAACTTTGTTTTCGATTAGTTACAGGTCTAGAAATCAATACAAAAACTTTGTTTTCGATTAGTTACAGCTCTAGAAAACAATACATAAAACTTTGTTTTCGATTAGTTACAGCTCTAGAAAACAATACAGTAAACTTTGTTTTCGATTAGTTACAGCTCTAGAAAACAATACATAAAACTTTGTTTTCGATTAGTTACAGCTCCAGAAAACAATACAGTAAACTTTGTTTTCGATTAGTTACAGCTCTAGAAAACAATACAAAAACTTTGTTTTCGATTAGTTACATCTCCAGAAAACAATACACAAACTTTGTTTTCGATTAGTTACAGCTCTAGAAATCAATACAAAACCGGAAGTGTATTCGAGAAACATGTTCATGACTTCTCATTATCAGAATTCATGGCATCTTTTTTCAGTACATGTTGCCAAAACGTTACAACACATAGATTAATTACTTATGTGTACTGGTAGTGAAAAATGATTATCGACCGTTTCGTTGATAGAAATATTTGTGTACTGGTAGTGAACAATGATTATCGACCGTTTCGTTGATAGAAATATTTGTGTACTGGTAGTGAACAATGATTATCGACCGTTTCGTTGATAGAAATATTTGTCTCGAACGCAGTGTATTTGAGCGAAGAATATTTGGAAGGCGACGACCAAAGGATATATTTATAAACATTCCTATTATCAAGTGTTTGTTTGTTTGTTTGTAGTTAAGCACAAAGCTACACAATGGGCTATTTTTGATCTGTCCACCATGAGTATCGAAACCCAGTTTCTAGCGTTGTAAATCCGCTGTGCCACTGGAGGGCATTACCAAGTGATCAGACGCTAAAAATATAACACACATACATTTCAATATGACTGAGTTATATTTCACCTTTGACATTCCTTCCTGCATCTCTGTATTTTCTTAGAAGCACTAGGTTTCAGGAACAAAAGTACCTCATTGCATTTTGAGTATATTGTTGACAATTGAATTTCAAAACTCCGAAAGAGTCGGAGTACGGCACCGCTTGGTACCACTTCCTCTATAAAGCTTGTACAAGATACATATCTTACCAAGATACGAGTCTTTCATGTTTAACTTGGCACTATTATACCTGCTTAGAAGCTACACTCACAAGATAGTTTTTCTTTAAGATCAAAGGTAAAAGGCAACTGAGGCGGCATATGCTTCTTATCGCCCCCCCCTCCTCTCCGGTGTCTCAGCGGAAAGTCTGAAAGCTTATAACGCTAAAAACCGGCAGACCGGGGGGTTAGGGCACTTCTGGCGGGAACTGCATAGATAGCCTATTGTTCGTGCTTAAAAAAAAAACATACACAATTCTTATCCCTACCTCGATCAACTGTGTTAATTTGCGGAATTTAACCTTCAACTTTGTAAGTAAAATACAACAAGTACAACATTTTTTAAGTGAAAGACTGCAACCTCAAACACATATTTAATTTACAACTGGAGATTGGAGAAGTTTGGATAAATATCATTTTATTTCAGAAACCGTAAAATTTATATAAATATAATAGTACTGTCTGTTGTATGTCCATTAAACTACTTCGCAGGGTGCAGATGGATCTTTACCAAATTTGGCATGAAGGTTCATTGGGTCCATGGGGAGATACATAGAAATTTTCAGTTTTCATTTCGTGTTTCTCATGGGTGTATTTTAACCAACACTTCGCCCCCTGTTGATGGATCTTCAACAAATTTGGCATGAAGGTTTTGGTTCATGGGAGATACATAGAAATTTTCAGTTTTTTCATTTCGTGTTTCTCATGGGTGTATTTTAACCAATACTTCGCCCCCGTTGATGGATCTTCAACAAATTTGGCATGAAGGTTTTTTGGTCCATGGGGAGATACGTACAAAATTGCAGTTACACATTTTGTGTCTTGCAGTTTTTGTGGGCGTTTTGCGTTTTTTACAATTAAATACACGGGAAGCAACGACAAATATGGGAACTGGTACTCCAGCTAGTAAGAAATAAGCTTTATTAGCGTATAGAGAGGATTATGTACGTTCTATTAGAAATAAAATTCAATATGCAAATCGGAAAGTCACCGGACAACCACTGTCGATATAAGGTCGCGGTGGAACGGTATGTATCAGAACTACTTCTTAACATTGGGTAGCTGATTACTTTTGCGAAGATTATGTGACAATCCTTTCTAAAACGGGCAGACCTCTTGAACTTAATGACATTGGAAAAGAAAGGAAATATGAATCAACTTGGGGCACTAAAAAGAGAGCAGCAAAGAATGGCGTGTTGTAAATGGTGCGAGTCCCCAAACACAAGGTCAGAGGTAAAAGCCGTCAACATGTGCTAGGTGACATGAGGCTATATAATCAAAAAGGATCTCAGTCTGGAAACGTGACACAAGTCACATGTACACGAGTTGTTCGATACAGGAAATTTCCGTTCAACCATCGCATATCTCAAGTAGCTGAAAAATATTCGTGCTATTTGATCTATAGACATGCCGGCCAAGTCACGGATGCTACACCTATTGAAAAATCATTATCCTAGTACGTTAGATGGATTATGGAAAGCATGTTGCGAAGAGAGGTGTGCTTTTAACATGACAGCCTTACGACAGAGCCTTTGAAATGGGAACTAGGCTTCAGGGCTATTGCCGAGGCACACGGTCGTTAGAAGGATTATAAACGGACGTGGCAACGTGGACCTCAGCAACATGATTTGACACTAAAACAGTTTTAACATAACCTTCTCAATCTTTTTATATGCGCGACGAATGTTTGAAATTCAATCGTGTTTAACAAAAATTATATCATAAAAATGAAAGATCTTTAAGATGTTGTGCATTGAAAGGAATAAAACCTTCTTCAATTGCTAAGAGAACCAACCTATAGTAAATTCCGGGGTGTGGGTTTGGGGGTTGCGTGGAAAGCCAAGTTAAATATAACTTTTACGTTACCGTCCGTCTGACTACTTGGTAGATTTTTTTTTCTTTTAGTCTTCCATTGACTGTGTGCTTACGTTACATCGTTTCCTAGCTGTATAAACATTTATTCGGGTGTCATATAAATGGAACGGTTAATGGTTTTCAACCAGAACTCCAAAACTGACAAAATAATCTATATTTAATGATATGTTTGGTTACATATTCCACGTGTACTAGTTTGTGTTCAGATTCGCTTGGGTTCACTTTATATATATGTCTGTGATATGATAGAAATGTTTCCTAGCCGTTCTATGGTGTTCAGTAGACGTTTTTGTGTAATTTTTTACAACACATTGATTTCAATTTCAATGTTTCTGATCTAGAAATTTTAGACGCATAAGCTACTTTGTCAAGGTTTAAAAATGTACTTGCGCCATTGCATGTCCACTTCGTTGTTATTGAATGCCTGGTTCAATTTTTTGCTCAGAACTGAAATGAGTCTGTGTTGGAGCGGAGTAATTGGTATTTTGCTGGAAGGAATACATAAATACGTATGCAGTCATTGTTGAAATTCATTAACTGTTTCCGCTGAATAAATGGTATGGGATTTAGTTTTCGGATCAGCCGCTTGGGGGTGGATAAAACAGCATGGCTAGGAAGTGCTGTAATAAACTCCAACGTATGTATCTATGTGTGTATATGCGTGTTATATTGATAATAAAAAAATAACCTTTTTTTTTTAATCTTCTAAAGTTATCTAATTATTCGTAGCTCAATAGATACAAACTTTAAATGTCTTACGAAGTTCAATAAAATACAGATATTAAGCTCCTGCCTTTTCAAGTTAATAGGCTGTTGTACTTTTAGAAAACGTACTAGATAACATGCTATGGACTACTCCCGTGTTTTATCTGTCAATTCAATCATTTACCAGGCAGTGCGTCAGTCCATAAGTTTACTATTTTAAACATATTTTGTCCCCCCTCTTAAGATAGAGG
Source organism: Limulus polyphemus (assembly GCF_000517525.1). NCBI lineage: Eukaryota > Metazoa > Arthropoda > Merostomata > Xiphosura > Limulidae > Limulus > Limulus polyphemus. The sequence goes on from NW_013668264.1 coordinate 65,137, forward strand.
TAAGTCTACGAAGTTAAAACGCTAAAATCAAGGGTTCGATTCCCCTCGGTGGACACAGCAGATAGCCCGATGTAGCTTTACTATAAAAACACACACAAACACATATCTTTTAGTCCGTCAGTCCAATCTTTTAGTCCGTCGGTCCAATCGTTGAAAAATCTGGTTAGTCCGTCAGTCCAATCTTTCAAAACTCTGGTTAGTCCGTCAGTCCAATCTTTCAAAAATCTGGTTAGTCCGTCAGTCCAATCTTTCAAAAATCTGGTTAGTCCGTCAGTCTAATCTTTCAAAAATCTGGTTATTCCGGCAGTCTAATCTTTCAAAAATCTGGTTAGTCCGTCAGTCCAATCTTTCAAAAATATGGTTAGTCCGTCAGTCTAATCTTTCAAAAATCTGGTTAGTCCGTCAGTCCAATCTTTCAAAAATCTGGTTAGTCTGTCAGTCCAATCTTTCAAAAATTGCTTAGTCCGTCAGTTCATTCTTTCACCAGTCTTCTAATATGACAGTCATTCGTTTGTCAGATCACACCTGTTACTGTTCATTTGCCAGGTATAGGGCATGTTTGTGTGTTTGTTAAGCACATAAGGCATATTTATGTCTAGATTCAAATAACAAAGTTTAATTTGTATATATATATATAAACACATTTGTATGACAACTTATAAGTGTGCTTATACTATTTTGTGTACATATAAACGAAAATATGTCCCCCAATGTTTCAGCGGAAAGTTTGGAAGCTTAAATCGGTGTTCGATACCCGCAGTGAGAACAGTGAAGATAGCTTATTGTGTTTAACAACAAAAGACAAATAATACGGGAAGATTATAATTAGATCTCTATGTTTCCAGTGGTTAATTTATTGTATCCTTCTCCCGTGGTGGGCAGAGCACAGATAGCCCATTGTGTAGCTTTGCGTTTAACAACAAAAGACAAATAATATGGGAAGATTATAATTAGATCTCTATGTTTCCAGTGGTTAATTTATTGTATCCTTCTCTTTTGCCTCCCAGTGGCACAGCGGTATGTCTGCGGACATACAGCGCTTGAAACCGGGTTTCTCCCGTGGTGGGCAGAGCACAGATAGCCCATTGTGTAGCGTTGTGCTTTATAACAAACAAACAAAGAAACCTTTAGTCTGTTAGTTAATCACCCCAGTGGCACAGCGTTATGTCGGCGGACTTACAACGCTAGAAACCGGGTTTCGATACCCGTGGTGGGCAGAGCACAGATGGCCCATTGTGGAGCTTTGTGCTTAATTTACAAACAAACCTTTAGTCTGATAGTTAATCACCCCCAGAGGCACAGCATTATGTCTGCGGACTTACAACACTAGAAATCGTATTTCGATACCCGTGGTGGGCAGAGCACAGATAGTCCATTGTGTAGCTTTGTGCTTAACTTCACACAAACCTTCTCTTTTTGTTATCTCTACATCTTCCTTGTCAGTCCAATCATTTATGTATATCTGTTCGTCAGTCCGACAGTCTGTCAGTCAATTTGGCAGTCCAGTATTTCATCGGTCTATCATACAATCCGTCAGTCCAGTCATTCATTTAGCTTATCATTCCTCCAGTTCAGTCATTCAGCACTTAGTCCGACAGTTCTTGTATCAGTAGTTTCTCGTACAGTCCAATCATTCATCAGTCTGCCAGTATCAGTTCGTTTGAGTTTCAGTTTCTACCTCTGATTGGCCATCTATTCATTTTCCGGTTTCTCCAATTAGTATGTTACTTCATTCCTTATATATAGTGTTAAACACAATCCGAGATAAGGAACTTTTATAAAACAAATCTGACGAATCCGACACAAACATGCTCGCCCCTTTCAGCCATGGGGGCATTATAAAGTGACGGTCAATCCCACTGTTCGTTGGTACAGAGTAGGCCAAAAGTTGGAGGTGGGTGGTGTTGGCTAGCTGCTTTCCCTGTAGTCTATCAGTTTAAAATTAAGAACGGCTAGCGTAGGTAGCGTTTGAGTAGCTTTTCGCGAAATTCAAAACAAACAACAACAAAAAAATTGCCAACAAACAGTCCGTGCCTAAGCCTTCTCGTTCTCTTAAAGAGCAAGTGTATAGTTTTATTTCAATGGACTATGTTATTAGATCATCTCAAATACTCGGTATTCAAGAGTTTGTTTGTTTGTTTGTAATTAAACACAAAGAGCTTGCTATGCTCTACCCACCACGGGTATCAAAACCCGGTTTCTAGCGTTGTAAGTCCGCAGAACTATCGCTGCGCCACTAGTGGGATTATTTTCTGATTTATTAAAAAAGAAAAAAACAATAACAGCAACTGTTTCGTTAAGGTTTGTGAACGCGTGTGTTCTTTATTTTTCCTTCTTGACTTTCGGGAGCGAAGTTATTACAATATCTGAACACTTGACTTTATATTGACTGAGTTGGACTTACAGCTGGCTAAAGAGAGCATGGTTTCAATATGATTTGACCTGACTGTTTTTTTTTTCGTTTTTTTATGTTTGTTTGTTTCCAGTTTTGCTATATTTTGAACTTCAATATCCGGAACCGCGTTTCATCTGAACGCACATTGCGTTAGTGCGGTCGTTTGTTGTTAAGCGCAAAGGTACACAATGGGCTAAACGTGGGGTACCCACGGCAGGGATGGAACTTCGAATTTTAGCGGTATTTTACGTGTGACAATGTTCATCTCACTATGAAAAACCAGAAGCATTGCCCAAGCGAAGAATGTATTGAAATCTTCCAGAAGAAGAGCAGTGTTTTGGGCGCTAGGGTAAGACAAAGATGTATACCACAGCTTTGATCTTCTACATATGCCAAGGGCGCCAGGGTAAGACAAAGATGTGTACCACAGCTTTGATCTTCTACATATGCCAAGGGCGCCAGGGTAAGACAAAGATGTGTACCACAGCTTTGATCTTCTACATATGCCAAGGGCGCTAGGTGACTACATTCAGGTTGTAGTAATATACTAACTACATTCCGGTTATAGTAATATGGTGACTACATTCCGGTTGTAGTAATATGGTGACTACATTCAGCTTGTAGTAATATACTAACTACATTCCGGTTATAATAATATGCTAACTACATTCCGGTTGTAGTAATATGCTAACTACATTCAGGTTGTAGTAATATGGTAACTACATTCCGGTTGTAGTAATATGGTGACTACATTCAGGTTGTAGTAATATGCTAACTACATTCAGGTTGTAGTAATATGGTGACTACATTCCGGTTGTAGTAATATGCTAACTACATTCAGGTTGTAGTAATATGGTAACTACATTCCGGTTATAGTAATATGGTGACTACATTCCGGTTATAGTAATATGGTGACTACATTCAGGTTGTAGTAATATGGTGACTACCTTCCGGTTGTAGTAATATGGTGACTACATTCCGGTTGTAGTAATATGGTGACTACATTCCAGTTATAGTAATATGGTAACTACATTCCGGTTATAGTAATATGGTGACTACCTTCCGGTTGTAGTAATATGGTGACTACATTCCGGTTGTAGTAATACGGTGATGATTAGAATTAACTGGTAAATACCTTAATCTAAATTAGATCTGTTTCACTATTGTATTCATTTCCTACGATAATGTTGAGGAAGATGACAATATTTATATATATATACAGGGTGTGGAAAAAGTGACTATACAGTTGTTTCATTAAGAACATGTGTTAATTTCTATTACTCCGAGACAAACAATGATTAAATTGATTTTAATTGAATTCAAAGTTTTTTCTTTAGTACCAACCGTATAATATTAACTGTATACCAATGTTTGCCCCATCCAATATATATGTGTGTTTGTTTGTTTTTAATTATGCACAAAGCCACACAAGGGCTATCTGTGCTCTGCCCACCACGGGTATCTAAACCCGGTTTCTAGCGTTGTAAGTCCGCAGACATACCGCTGTGCCACTGGGGGGGGGGGGGCTTGTATGTGTTAAATACTGTCCTTTGCACAAAGTTTTGTTTTATTATTCGTTCGGCCTTGATGCCACGAAAAAATTTAAATTTTTTTCATTTACATCTGCCTGAAATGTGTCCCTAATACGAAACGGCATCACATAGTTTCTAATCACTCTCTAACAGGAATTAAAAAAAAAAGAAGCCCTACGTTTAGTATAAGATGAAACGGAAATATCTTAAGAGAATTGCTTAAAAACTACTACAATACTGTTTCGTTTGTACCACCTATGACTTGGATGTGCCCATTTCATGGAACATTAGGGTTCATCCGATGAACAAAAATAGTTATTGAAAAACTTTTAAAACGTAGCCAAACGTAGCATGTTTTATTATTATTATTATTTAAAGCACTTGATATTTTACTGACAAAAATATTTCAACTATTTCCTCAGTTTCATGAATACTAGAATTTAGAGCGACTCATAAATGCACTGCAGGAAAGTCATTTACAAGGGGAAACAAATTTTTGAAACGGAATGAAAGATTGGGCGGGAAAAATAATAGGAAATATTCAATTTTCAGATTAGAATACAAAATCTAAATTCCTGGCTTATCGAAAAAAAAAAATGTGTAAGAACAAAATAAGACTTTTAAAATTTCATCTCTCGGACACTTAGCGAAGTATCAAAAAAAAGGAATTATTATACTTTAAAATGCAGAGCCCGATCTTGTTTTATTCAATCTGTGGATGTGAAAAACAACTAGAATTCCTAACAAAACATCTTTAATAAACGTAAGCTACTTTTATCTTACGTAAGCCTTTTCCTTCAAACGCAATTTTCAACGTGATGGAATCTGACATTTGCAGGGTAAATCTTCTTGCGGGAAAATGGAATTCGTATATTTTTAAACCAGTTCATTAAATAAACCATTTTCTATACGATGAACTAAAAGAAACATTTCAGCAACGTAAACAGTTATTGTATAATAAGAGGCATGAAAACTAATGCTATAATACGTATGTGAGAATAGCGTTTTCGGCTCTTTTGTTTGCATAATTATATATTATTTAAAATTTGATAATACATTTGAAATATGATAATATAAATAACGTCGTATTTCAGTGGATGAGTCCTAGAATTAACGCAAGGCCTAGTCGGCACTGAATATGGCAGATATATTGTGGTTGACACATTGTTATATGTTTTCATAACTTCGACTATTTGTATAAAGATATAAACAGTTGTGTGTAAACTTAATGTGTCACAATTATCTTTATTCTAAACACAAAGGGTAGATATATTCAACCAAACTTACTTAGTTTCTTAGAATATCTTGTAAACATAACTTTTAGTTTGTCATGATCATAAAGAAACTACAGTGTACGTAGAATATAAATAACTCAATGTAAAATTGAAATAAATAAAATTATTAAAATTAGGTCATTCGATTTTGTGTTTGTCTGGGCTATCTGTGGTCTGCAACTACGAGCATCGAAACACTAATATTAGCGATATAAGCCCTCAGACTTATTATTTGGCCATCGAGAGAAAAGACAATAGTAAACTACCATTTGTAGGTTTCACATGATTTCCAGGCTCTGAGTTCTATTTCTTGTTTCAAGAGTACGGTTATTGTTCTTTTCAGAAAACCAGAAATATTACAAATAAACGGAATAAAATAGGTCATACACGAACGGGTTGAAACACGTGAATAAGAATGACTGTTTGTTGTTAATCTAAACTTGTTGGATTAGGTAAACAGTACACATGTTGAACATAGGAAACTCAGTCCACATGTTGGCATAGGAAACTCAGTACACGTGTTGACCATAGGAAACTCAGTCCACATGTTGGCTGTAGGAAACTCGGTACACATGTTGACCATAGGAAACTCAGTCCACATGTTGGCTGTAGGAAACTCAGTACACATGTTGAACATAGGAAACTCAGTACACGTGTTGACCATAGGAAACTCAGTCCACATGTTGGCTGTAGGAAACTCGGTACACATGTTGAACATAGGAAACTCGGTACACATGTTGACCATAGGAAACTCAGTCCACATGTTGGCTGTAGGAAACTCAGTCCACATGTTGAACATAGGAAACTCAGTACACGTGTTGACCATAGGAAACTCAGTCCACATGTTG
>NW_013668264.1:72165-86308 GCF_000517525.1 Limulus polyphemus
AACATAGGAAACTCAGTCCACATGTTGAACATAGGAAACTCAGTCCACATGTTGAACATAGGAAACTCAGTCCACATGTTGGCTGTAGGAAACTCAGTACACATGTGGAACATAGGAAACTCAGTCGACATGTTGACTGTAAGAAACTCAGTACACATGTGGAACATAGTAAACTCAGTACACGTGTTGAACATAGGAAACTCAGTACACATTTTGAACATAGGAAACTCAGTACACATTTTGAACATAGGAAACTCAGTACACGTGTTGACCATAGGAAACTCAGTCCACATGTTGGCTGTAGGAAACTCAGTCCAAATGTTGAACATAGGAAACTCAGTACACATGTTGAACACACTCCCTAAATCATTGAAACATTGTTCAAGTTCCATGTACAAGAAACACAGCTAATGATGTTAAATAAAACGACTTAATGCACTTCTACACAAGATATGAAAGTACTTTTAGTTGGTAAAAGTATTCATTTAGATCAGTTACGAAATACGATGGATTGAAAATATGAATAACTATACGTTTTATGACGTATTTTACAGAAGCCCCTGGTGGCTTAGCGGGAAACTATAACGCTAAAAATCGTGTTTCAATACCCGCAGTTGGCAGAGCACAGATAGCCCATTGTGCAATTTTCTGCTTAACAACAAAAACAATTTTACGTTAATTATATGTAGTCTACATCCCAAAAAAACTTGCTTTAATATAATACACAATCTTTAACTTGTTATCAAGCTCGATTCCGAGACAAAAACATCGTGCAGTCCCCTAATAAAAAACAACAACATCTGTTTACTAAGAGACGTTGAGAAATGTGTACCACGTATTTCCTGGAAACCTCTGCTGTTATAGGTCTTTAGTATATATCACGCGTAGTGGTTGAAAAGTTTGATTTAAAAAAGGCTGGGAAATCAAATACCTAAAAATATGATCTGCTAGCGAGTGAACCGCGACTTCGTAGGCCTGACACGGTTAGCAATTGATATGGAGGAAAATTATGACCATTCTTTATGTTTACTTTGCCAAAACGTTTTCCAAGACTTCTTTCTGCATTCGTGTGGTTTCCTCTGGTGGAATATGTGACGTACTTGTGTTAATAATTATCCATCTTCTTCTGAAGATATTCTGTCAAAATATTCTGAGAAGATTTAATGTTTGTGGATATATATATATATATTCTTTTTGAGGCTAGTAAAGTAGTTTCTACTTTGTTGCATGGACTTGATTGCGGCAACAAAATAATAAACAATGTATTCTTTTTGAGGTTAGTAAAGTAGTTTGTACTTTGTTGCATGGACTTGATTGCGACAACAAAATAATAAACAATGTATTCTTTTTGAGGCTAGTAAAGTAGCTTGTACTTTGTTGCATGGACTTGATTGCGGCAACAAAATAACAAACAATGCATTCTTTTTGTGAGACCGTTTGTTTGTTAGTTTCATAATTTTCGCGCAAATCTACACGAGGGCTACTTGCGCATACCAGTCCCTAATTTAAGACTGACCTGATAAGAGAGAAGGCAGCAAGTCATCAGCACCCACAGCCAACTCTTGGACAACCCTTATCTGACCGAATTGCAGGATCTGACAATCACTCTTATAGCGCACCCACAGCAACAGCGGAACGCAAACCAGAAATCCTCAGAATATGCTAAGCACTAGGCTACGCCAGGCCTTATTAGAGGGCTTGAGACATGACCTGGTGGTTAAGGCGCTCGACTCGCAATCTTAGGGTCGGAGATTCGAATCCCCGTCATCGAACATGCTGTCTTCCCTCTAGTTGGCCCGGCATGGCCAGGTGGTTAAGGCACTCGACTAGCAATCTGAGGGTCGCGGATTCGAATCCCTCTCACACCAAACATGCTCGCCCTTTCAGCCGTGGGGGCGTTATAATGTGACGGTTAATCACACTATTCGTTGGTAAAAGAGTAGCCCAAGAGTTGGCGGTGGGTGGTGATGACTAGCTGCCTTCCCTCTAGTCTTACACTGCTAAATTAGGGACGACTAGCCCAGATAGCCCTCGTGTAGCTTTGCGCGAAAATTCATAACAAAAAATAAAAAAGGAACATGGAATGGTCAAAACTTGACTACTCTAAAAATTTTCCAAAAGTCACGTATTTGTGCTAATTACTGTTTATTGTCTACGTACTTTAAAAGCAACCCCTTTACCCCGAGAAAAGCCTGTAAGAAAAATATAAACGCTACAATAGTAAATTGACTGCATTCTCATTTCATCCCGTTTTTACTTACGGTCATAAGTTTGAATTATATTATATTTAAAGAAAGCAATGCTTATGTGTTAGTAAATCTATTACATATGATGAAAAGTTTATTTTGTTTTGTTTGTAATTAAGCACAAAGCTACACAATGGGCTATCTGTGCTATGTCCACCACGGGTATCGAAACCCGGATTCTAGCATTGTAAGTCCGCAGACATACCGCTCTGCCAACGGGGGGCTATGATGAAAAAGAATGACGCATACGAATTTAAACCCCCCAAGTTTTATAGACGTGGTTAACTTAAAATAATCCTTCTTCTTTCCTGTCCCCCGGAGGGACACCTGTAAGTCTTCTTATTTATAACACTAAAATGAGGGGTTCGATTCCACTCGGTGGACACAGCAGGTAGCCCGACGTGGCTTTGCTATAAGAAAACATATACACCCCCCACACTTCTTCTTACCAGGCCCCCAGTGGCACAGTGGCCCATTGTGTAGCTTTATGCTTGACTACAAACAAACAAAATCTTCTTTCCACAGAACCACTAACACCCTCTAGTGACCAGTAAAAATCTACTAAAAACGTAACTAATAAGGAAATTTTTATTTTGTAAGATACTGACTGTACATGGTTATTATTTTCAACTCTTAACTCTAACTTTTAAACGAATCAAGGATAAGACTGAAGAGCAGAGATGTAAGCTTGTTTGATGATCGTAAAACAAAGGCAAAAAATGTATAAGATGGTGCCTACGTTATATTGATTTTTTTTCCTGAGGGTTTTCAATCCAACACCACCACCTTCTCTATTTTACAATATAGACACAAATGAAAAAAAAAAAGAGACATTACTTACTAGAAGCTATACAGGCTATCCGAGGTCTTGTTATTGATACTGCTTGAGTTATTTTTATCTATTGCAAGATTAACCAGATGGCATCACCTGTGTGGCACTTTGTTTTACGTCAGCTGTCTTGTCTGGCCTTGGAAACTGTATACTTAATAGGAAGGAAATTGTATTGTGGTCGTTAGAGTGTAGCCTTTACAATTACGTAAAAATACAAGCGGAAAAAATTGGAGGACATTTTAATAGGAAGGAAATTGTATTGTGGTCGTTAGAGTGTAGCCTTTACAATTACGTAAAAATACAAGCGGAAAAAATTGGAGGACATTTTAATAGGAAGGAAATTGTATTGTGGTCGTTAGAGTGTAGCCTTACAATTACGTAAAAATACAAGCGGAAAAAATTGGAGGACATTTTGGAAAACGCTTGTGAAAATTATACCATCGGCTTCCTGTGGTCAGCAGCGTGTTATCTCTGCTCGTGCTACTAAGAAAATATGCTTAGTGAATATGACAAGGTCAATTACATGCTTGCCTGACCTCTAAACAATCTCTAAACATCTTCGGGCCGGCATGGCCAGGTGGTTAGGGCGCTCGACTCGCAATCTGAGGGGTCGCGGGTTCAAATCCCCGTCCCACCAAACATGCTCACCCTTTCAGCCGTGGGGGGAGGGGCGTTATTATGTGACGGTCAATCCCACTATTCGTTGGTAAAAGAGTAGCCCAAGAGTTGGTGGTGGGTGGTGATGACTAGCTGCCTTCTCTCTAGTCTTACACTGCTGAATTAGGGACGTCTAGCGCAGATAGCCCTCGTGTAGCTTTGCGCGAAATTCAAAAAACAAACATCTTCAATAAAATTTGTCAGGCATTAATGGGAGTCTAACAATTAAGATATTTAGCAGTACAAAAAAAAAACTTGATTGTTTAGCATACGATGTTACATTTACATTAATTCAAGTGTCCTTTATCAACTTTTGATAACCAGGCTGTGATAGCAGTTAAAAGCTAAATGAAAAAAAAAAAAAGTTGAACAATAGCCTCAAAATTTTATACGGATTTGGACCGTTTACAGCGAAAATGGTAAAGTTTTACTAAAGATTGATTTTTGATTTGCGTCCTTTTTGTTGTTAATTCGTAACAGAGAAATTAAGTGAATAAGCAAGAAACTTTAAAAAGTTTGGAACAAAAAAAAACAACAACATAGAAACGAATGACAGAAAATATGTGTAAGATTATTTTACGTGTTTATGAAATCATAGAGTGAATGTTTTGTAAATAATCAACGCAATGGTAAAAAACAAATGCAGTGTAAAGTTGTTTAGAATCTGGAAACCCAGTGGTGTAAGAAAAGTAAAATAAGAATTCAGGATGTGAAACTTTTTTAAGAATCTGATCGGGAAAGAAAGAAAGAAGACACGAGTAATTCGAACTGCTGAAGTGTGAAAACAATGGAGAAGAAGAGTAAGTAGACAGAAGAAGAAAATGTTCTGTCGGTACATGATGATAAACTGCACCGAGTACGACTTAAAGCAAAAAATAATAATAAAAACTAAAGACAGGAAGAATTTACCGGATAAATATCTGAAAGGAAAAACGTCTTGGCGTATGAATAACTGAAGGTAAACAAGTCTTGGTGGATGAATAACTGAAGAGAAAGAAGTCCTGACTAATGAATGAAATATGAACTACGAGAAAACAGAAACATATATAGCTCAATGAAATATGCATAAAATATTATACATGAAAAACAAAACAGGACGATAAAGAAACCTTAGTAAGAATATGTGGGAAAAAAATGCAAATATGTGCCATGCGTTAATTGTGGTGAAGGAGGATGAGATTGATGATGAAATAAATCTGAAGTAACTGGGCCGGAATACAAGATGAAATGAAAAAAGTATACGAACTCCAAAAATAGTAAAGACTTCGAAAGGATATATGATAAAGGTTAAAACAATAAGAAAAATATTACAAAGAAGAATGTTTAGGACAGCAATGCTCACCGAAAACATACCCCCTAACAATATCCTCATCCACAAAATGAAAGTAATGGTTACGAAAGGGAACCCTCCGACTCACAAGGATTTTAAGTCGAAAATGTTCACGATCTTTTAACCACACCTCTAAACTAACGGTTGTTTTCTGAATGAGATAGCAGAATAAGTTAAAATTACAACAGCTCCCTTTTAGCAACAAACCTGACAAGTCCACCGATGCAGCTTCACTGGACTTTTGTGCCTTTGGCCTACTTGAACGTGGACTTGGAAACCGAGATACAAGTACAATAGTAGGTCTGCATAAAGTTTGTCAAAATGTGAGGTCAAGAGATCGACCTCACATTTCCTCACAGACGTTTGTAACAATGCGATTTGTGGTGTGGGACTATAATACGTAATCATAACCGTGAAATATTTCCAAAGGCATCAGGGACCTGGAACATCGTTGTTATAAAATGCGATTATCCTCAGGGTGTGTAATAGGTAGACACAGAATATAAGGCGTTACAAATCACCAATCAGTCGTCTACCTTTGACATTTGTTATTTCGGATTATGTCGTAGAGTTTATGCAACTTTAACCACTATTGACCCGGCATGGCCGCCAGGTGGTTAGGGCGCTCGACTCGCAATCGGAGGGTCGCGGGTTCGAATCCCCGTCACACCAAACATGCTCGCCTTTTCAGCCGTGGGGGCGTTATAATGTGACGGTCAAGGCACTCGACTAGCAATCTGAGGGTCGCGGATTCGAATCCCTCTCACACCAAACATGCTCGCCCTTTCAGCCGTGGGGGCGTTATAATGTGACGGTTAATCACACTATTCGTTGGTAAAAGAGTAGCCCAAGAGTTGGCGGTGGGTAGTGATGACTAGCTGCCTTCCCTCTAGTCATACACTGCTAAATTTGGGACGGCTAGCGCAGATAGCCCTCGTGTAGCTTTGTGCGAAATTCAAAACAAATAATCACTATTACTTAAAAAGGTATAACTCTAAAAATCAGATTTTGATACCCGCTGTGAGTTGAGTAGAGATAGCCTATTGCGTAGCTTTGTACTAACAAGAACATATATAAAATCTTAAAGTAAGCAGACATTAGCAAATGTTTGATTTTTCATTTTATTGTGAAAACACAAACCGTACTGGTCATTTGTTGCAGTTAGATTATTTTAATATGATCATAAATCATTGTTTGAGATGATTTAAAATAGCCTAAAATACGTCATAAGGTCCGGTACCCTTCGTTTTTAGAAATTTCATGTTCACAGTTAACAAAAAATGAAACATCTATGACGTCACAGAAACACTACGTGTTTGAATCTTTTAGAGTTGTCTTAAATGGCGTTTTTTTTTTCTGGAAAATTATAAGACTACCCTGTTTTATTCATTTTTTTTTCACCCTAGTTTTATCTTTTACACGCTAAAGGCAAAGTCAAAAAACCAAAGTTTCGACCCGATTTGCATTGATCGATTGAAAATCAATAGTCCCCACCCTAGGGGACTTGGCAGCTTGACGGGAAACTACTGTTTGTGTATCTCAGATGGATTACTTCGAACGTATATTTGTTCAGTGGAGAACAGAAAACTCGCCTCCCTCAAAAATGAGAAAACCCTTCTTCTTATTTGACGAAGAAATATTTTAGATGATGATCATTGTGATGATCCTCAAATCCAAGTCTAGCTATCTGTCTGTGTGTGTGTGTGTGTGTGTGTGATATGTATCTATCTCTTTGTCTATTTATCTTTTCTCCTAGGTAAAACGAAAACAATTACGCGACAAAACTGTCAATAAATCTTAACTTCATTTTGAAATAGTTCTTTACACTTGTGGTTGTCGTGCCAATAAGAAGTTTACATTTATGCTTGCTCCCCCGTGGCTCTGCGGTAAGTGTGGGGGCTAAAAACCAGGTTTGTAGCTTTGTGCTTGACAAAAAAAACATACAAAAAACAAATGGACTTATCTCTTGAATATTGTGAAACTTTCCAAACTGGAGGGTTTGGATGTACTTCTCGAATCCTGAGAAATCTTCCAAACAGGGGGGTTTGGATTTACTCCATGAATCCTATGAAACCTTCCAAACAGGGGGGTTTGGATTTACTCCATGAATCCTGTGAGACCTTCCAAACAGGAGTTTGGATTTACCCCTTGAATCCTGTGAAACCTTCCAAACTGGGGGTTTTAACTCACCCCTTGAATCCTGTGAAACCTTCCAAGCGTTAAAAAAAAGCTGTGCTGGTAATAAGGATGAAACTGGTTATTCTATGAACGAAAAGATAAATGAGGAAAAACCACAATCCAAATGTCATATTATCGTCAAGCTGAAACAAAGAATATAATTTTTTTGTCCCTGATGTCATTTGACTGTCATGCTTATGACCTATCACATCAGATTCACAGTCTGGGCAAGATAACCTTTAAGTCACGGCCAGTCCGATTCATAAGTTTTAAAATTGTCACACAGAAAGTTGTGAAATTCTAAGAAATGAATCATTAGATTAAGAACAAGATCAATCAGAGAGATTAAGAACAAGATCAATCAGAGAGATTAAGAACAAGATCAATCAGATTAGATTAAGAACAAGATCAATCAGAGAGATTACACACCTTCGCGTACATATTGGATAACGTAAAAATTCACCTTCGAAAACTCAGAAAATCCTTCTCAGATCCAGAATGATGAATGATCCGCATCATTTTTTGTAGTGTGATGAGGAGTCTCAACCTTAATGAAATTTAGTACAAGATCGATCATATTTTACATCTATCTCCCCATTATATATAAAAAAAATGCTTCGAAGTAATCCAGAATCCGGATCCTCATTTGGATCCTGGTCAAATTAGGGAAATACTGTCCCATACTGATTTCCCATCTCGTATACAATTTTCGTGTACACCGGTCTATTAATTTTCAAGATAAGCGCGCTGAAAGACAGACAGACGCACGGACCCGATTGCAATACCCTCGCAAAAGTTACAAAAGTCTTGAGTACTATGAAATAAATAATAATAAGATTCTGGATTTAAATCAATGCTAATTGTTATCCTATCTTTTGGAAGATTAACTAACGACATCATGTTAAAAATAGATTGAGCTTCATGCTCGTTGGTTGAAGTCAGAGAACATAATGGGAACATTCTCTTCGGCTATGGTGCATTCAACCATATCAGAACATATTTAAAATGTATTACAGATTCTTATTCGCTGTTAATAGAGAAAAAATTTAATCTAAGGCCTCTCAAAGTCATCCCTCTGTTAATCGTCTTCTGGACAGAATGCAATTTCAATTTTGTACTTATTACAAGCTGAACCTAATATTTCATTAATTTCAACATCACAAAAAAAAACGACTGCTTTACATTTATAACAGATGATAACATGTATTCTTTTTATTTTATTTTATTGAATTTTCGCTAAAATATGCTCGAGGGCTATCTGTACAAACCATTTTTAATTTTGAAGTGATTGTTTGTCTGTTTTGTTTTTAGAGAAAAGCCACATCAGGCCATCTGTACAAACCATTTTTAATTTTGAACTGATTGTTTGTCTGTTTTGTTTTTAGAGAAAAGCCACATCAGGCTATCTGCTGTGTCCACCGCGTGGAATAGGAACCCGGATTGTAGGGTTGTAAGTTGGTAAACTGACCGATGTTCTACCAGGGTCGTGAAGTGATAGATTAGAAGGTTTGTTTGTTTTGAATTTCGCGCAAATCTACACGACGGCTATCTGCGCTAGCCGCCCCTAATTTAGCAGTGTAAGACTAGAGGGAAGGCAGCTAGTCATCACCACCCACCGCTAACTCTTGGGCTACTCTTTTACCAACGAATAGTAGGATTGACCGTCACATTATAACGCCCCCACGGCTGAAAGGGCGAGCATGTTTGGTGTGATGGGGATTCGAGCCCGCGACCCACAGATTGCGAGTCGAGCGCCCTTACCACCTGCTTATGCCGGGCCCTCCTGAACAGAGGGAAGACAGTCAGTCAGCAGCAGTATAAGGCCTTTGGCAGGCTCGTGGTACCAAATAACTGGGTTGACAATAACTTTTATAGGGCGCCAACAGCTTAAAGTACAGTGCTTAGCGACACCACGGCTCGAACCTTGGACCCACCACGCTAATCACTAAGCTACGTTTCATCCTCTGTTAGTTAAGTACATCAGTCTATGCAGAATTTGATAGAAATTAACTGTACAGTTGTCCATGTATATGTGGGTTAAGCCTAACATATCAAGTAATATTATTTTAAAGGCCATGTAATATTTGAGAAATGGATATGCATTCTAATAGGCGATTTCGTTCTGAAGAAAATACCTAAGCCTATTTAGCTCTCGTATGATACATTTTTATCCAACAAAAACATTTCTTGCTGAATTCTACACATTTTGGAGCGTGTAAAAACAAAAACAAAAAAGTTAATATAATCTTTAAAAGTTCATTTATACTTGATGACGTAACTAAGATGGCAATGTCCAGTATGAAATATATTTATGTAAGTAAGTTTAAGGGTTTCTGCTCTGTGTTTTTCGTTTAATGACGACAAATTATGTCGAAGTACTAAAACACTGATAGTGAGTTATTATTTTAGTAAGACATCTCTCATGTAACTATAAATAATTATTGATGACAACGCTGTAAAACAAGTACACTGTTGAATTGGTTGGTTGATTGTTACCAACAGTCATGCAGAGCTACATAAGAGCTGTCTGCGCTAGCCGTTTCTAATTTTGCTATTTATAGATTCAATGGAAATCAGCTAGTAAACAACAACCATCGTCAACTCTTGGGCTTCTCTAACCGAATATTTGACCGTTCTTAAACACACTTCTGGTGGAGCGAGATTTAATGGCAACGGGATGCAAGCCATGGATCCTCAGATACTAATACTAGGTCACGCTCAACCATAGTATGAAATAAAATGGGTTGTAACAAGAAAAAAAATGTACTGGTAAAAAGTTAAAAGCGGAACAAGCACGTGAATACATACCAGGAGTGACGTACACTGAAGTTAACTGTGATATATCAGGAGTGACCTACACGGAAGTTAATTGTGATATATCAGGAGTGACGTACACTGAAGTTAACTGTGATATATCAGGAGCGACCTACACCGAAGTTAACTGTGATATATCAGGAGTGACCTACATCGAAGTTAACTGTGATATATCAGGAGTGACCTACACGAAAGTTAACTGTGATATATCAGGAGTGACCTACACTGAAGTTAACTGTGATATGTCAGGAGTGACCTACACCAAAGTTAACTGTGATATATCAGGAGTGACCTACACCGAAGTTAACTGTGATATATCAGGAGTGACCTACACCGAAGTCAACTCTGATATACCAGGAGTGACCTACAAACAAATTAACTGTGATATATCAGGAGTGACCTACACCGAAGTTAACTGTGATATATCAGGAGTGACCTACACCGAAGTCAACTCTGATATACCAGGAGTGACCTACAAACGAAGTTAACTGTGATATACCAGAAGTGACGTACAAACGAAGTTAACTCTGATATACCAGGAGTGACCTACAAACAAATTAACTGTGATATACCAGGAGTGACCTACACCGAAGTTAACTGTGATATATCAGGAGAGACCTACAAACGAAGTTAACTGTGATATATCAGGAGTGACCTACACCGAAGTCAACTCTGATATACCAGGAGTGACCTACAAACAAATTAACTGTGATATATCAGGAGTGACCTACACCGAAGTTAACTGTGGTATACCTGGAGTGACCTACAAACGAAGTTAACTCTGATATACCTAGAGTGACGTACACTGAAGTTAACTGTGATATACCTGGAGTGACCTACAAACGAAGTTAACTGTGATATACCTGGAGTGACGTACACTGAAGTTAACTGTGATATATCAGGAGTGACCTACACCGAAGTCAACTGTGATATACCTGGAATGACCTACAAACGAAGTTAACTGTGATATACCAGAAGTGACCTATACGGAAGTTAACTGTGATATATCAGGAGTGACCTACACCGAAGTCAACTGTGATATACCTGGAATGACCTACAAACGAAGTTAACTGTGATATACCTGGAGTGACCTACACCGAAGTTAACTGTGATATACCAGGAGTGACCTACAAACGAAGTTAACTGTGATATACCAGAAGTGACCTATACGGAAGTTAACTGTGATATACCAGAAGTGACCTACAAACGAAGTTAACTGTGATATACCAGAAGTGACCTATACGGAAGTTAACTGTGATATATCAGGAGTGACCTACAAACGAAGTCAACTGTGATATACCTGGAATGACCTACAAACGAAGTTAACTGTGATATACCTGGAATGACCTACAAACGAAGTTAACTGTGATATACCAGAAGTGACCTATACGGAAGTTAACTGTGATAACAATATTTTAAAATCCCAATTGTCTATAATCAGAGTTACAATGTGAAAATACGGGGAAAAAAAACAACAACAACAACACAGAATCTGAAAATAAAATAATCATTTCAATGATTCTGATGGTTCATATATATATATATATATTACCAAGGTTCGTGTTTTCGAAATCTTATTTTAATTGCCAAAGCACTGGTTTGCAGCTTCATTAAAACATATGATATCTCGAGACTAAATCCCAAATATATATAAATACATTAAGTTTAAAAAATCCCATATTTAAACAGGAGAGAGATAAATAAAGTCGATTATTGGATAGGGAAGGTAATGCCAAGACTGATGGAATCTTTGATAAGTAGAGAACCATATTGGGTTTTCATCTGCAGCCCATTGTAATGCGGATTTTATTAAAACATATCAGGTCTTCCAACACTTCCATTCAAATTAAATTGAAAATTCCTAGCTTTCGGTTTTATTTAGATGTCGAGTAGATGGAATTGAAAGCTGAAGATTGACCCAAAACCCAGCTTTTCAGACCAGTAGTTTTCCGGTGTGTTATATAAATATATCTATGTATATATAGTTAACTTGTTCTATAAGGCTTAGTCTTGTGTCGAACGAAATGTCTTACATTTTTCAAGGATGACGCAACAACACTGTTTCTCTAGATCCAAAGCTCTTACGACTACTTAAGAATAAGCAACCGAAACCATAAGAAAGTCTCGTACAATATTACAGTCGCTGTACTGAAATTCCTTTTTTGGCTTTGAAGTCACAGAAATGTACTTCTGAATAACTTAGCAGTAATAACATGCATTATTGAATAACGTGCAAAAAACAACAACAAAAAACATCTATATGTAGTGGAACTTAACAAATATGTAATGGCGATCAAATATTTATCTTAGTTGTACATTGTTTTGTAATTCACTAACTTTGTTTTATTTTTATTTTTCTGGGTTTATTGTCTTAATTTGTTTGTTGGTGTTATACCAAAGCTATATTGGACTATCCGCTGTGTCCATCGCGTGGATTCGAACCCTGGATTCTGGCGCTGTAAGGCCGTAGCCTTACCGCTGTCCCACCAGGGGACCCGTTTTCTTACAGTTTCTTAGATTGTTTTGTTGTACTCATGACCAAGCTAGATTTTAAATATATATATATGTATATAAAGATAGTGTTCTGAATTTTAATCTTAGCGTACGACAGTAGCTTTTAATACACAATTCAGATGTTTGTTTGTTTTTGAGTTTCGCGCAAAGCTACACGAGGGCTATCTGCGCTAGCCATTCCTAATTTAGCAAATAACTATGAATACAAGTAAAAATTACCCTTTTACTGAGAGCCATATTACGAACTATTTTTCATTGCGGATTGTCTAAAAGTTTTAAGGAAGTAAACAGCATATAAAAAATTGAATAGACGTGTTTTGAAAATGCGTCATTAAAAACATTTATTCGGAATTATACTGTTATCAGAGTAGGTTGTATGAAGTTCTCTGAAAACAAAGCATCGCCAGGTGGCAGGCAATAAGGAGCATCCTGAGGGTAACATGACACATTGATTTGAATTTCGCGCAAAGCTACACGGGGGCTATCTGCGCTAGCCGTCCCTAATTTAGCAATGGGATACTAGAGGGAAGGCAGTTAGTCATCACCACCCACCGCCAACTCTTGGGCTACTCTTTTACCAACGAATAGTAGGATTGACCATCACATTAACGCCCCCACGGCTGAAAGGGCGAACAAGTTGGATGGAACGGGGATTCGAACCCGCGACCCTAGCCACCTAACCAGTTTCATATTACATCGTTGAAAACATCGAGTAGGCTTAGAAACCGGTTTTGATAGGTTTGGTTTTTAAACATTTTATAACAAGAAAGAAAGAAAGAATGGAACACAAGATTTTGAAAAACAAAATACCGCAAATAATTAGAAACCCTTTTCCACGTGCAAGTCACCCTAGTCTACTTTTATACAGGTTACATGTGGTGAAAACAAATCCTCTGGCATCTGAACGAGCTTATTTGTCAGTTTGGATAAGAACTGAATCGGACAGGGTAAGTCAGTTTGTAATGATGGAAAAGAATTGATGAGGAAAGGGTGATTCAATTGGTAATTTTGTAAAATAATTGAGGAAGGCAGGGCAATTAAATACGTTTATCTTATTACATAATACCACTCGTTTCAGAACTGAAAATGTTACAATGGCATTATATGGAATAGTCTGAACTGGTAATATATGTAGAAGAGTAGTCTGAACTCGTAATATATTAGGTACTAAGTAAAACTCTATCAAACAGAGTAGGTACTAAGACAAAACTCTATCAAACAGATTAGGTACTAAAGCAAAACTCTATCAAACAGATTAGGTACTAAGGTAAAACTCTATCAAACAGATTAGGTACTAAGGTAAAACTCTATCAAACAGATTAGGTACTAAAGCAAAACTCTATCAAACAGATTAGGTACTAAGACAAAACTCTATCAAACAGATTAGGTACTAAGACAAAACTCTATCAAACAGATTAGGTACTAAGACAAAACTCTATCAAACAGATTAGGTACTAAGACAAAACTCTATCAAACAGATTAGGTACTAAGATAAAACTCTATGAAACAGATTAGGTACTAAGAGAGAACCCCCACGAGACTAAGTGGACAAAATTAACACGACATGATGTA
>NW_013668264.1:87248-92728 GCF_000517525.1 Limulus polyphemus
AGATTAGGTACTAAGACAAAACTCTATCAAACAGATTAAGTACTAAGATAAAACTCTATCAAACAGATTAGGTACTAAGACAAAACTCTATCAAACAGATTAAGTACTAAGATAAAACTCTATCAAACAGATTAGGTACTAAGATAAACCTCTATCAAATACATTAGGTACTAAGATAAAACTCTATCAAACAGATTAGGTACTAAGACAAAACTCTATCAAACAGATTAGGTACTAAGATAAAACTCTATCAAACAGATTAGGTACTAAGACAAAACTCTATCAAACAGATTAGGTACTAAGGTAAAACTCTATCAAACAGATTACGTACTAAGATAAAACTCTATGAAACAGATTAGGTACTAAGAGAGAGCCCCACGAGACAAAGTGGACAAAATTAACTAGATATGATGTATACTACGTGGACTCGACAGGTAATAATCGGTATGAGAACAAGCGAGTAACTTAATGGTTAGAATTAATAAAATAGTTCTAGATTGTTCCTTTGAAATATTGATTTTTTTATAGAAAAGTACGTAAAATGGTTGTAAAACAATTAAATTCCTGGGATCGAGAAGTCTTTCTCGTCAGCCTTAGTTGAAAGTGTTGATTTACAAAAGGATCACCATTAAGGTGTTACATTACTTGTGTTACATAACTTTAAAATCAAAACCTGCCTTTGAAAGTATACCTTGCGTATAACACGTGTTGTCGATTGTGTTCTCTAGAATGTGTTACACCTGTGCTGACCATTCACTTTAACATGTTTAACATTGTTATTAGCGTACTTGACTCACAGTCTGAGGGTCCTAGTTTAGAATCCCGTCACCGAAGATTATAGCCCCTTCCGCAGTGGAGGCGTTATAATGTGACGATCAATACCGCTATTCGTTGGTAAAAAGAGTAGCCCAAGAGTTGGCGGTGGGTGGTGATGAATAGCTGCTTTTCTTCTAGTCTATCATTGCAAAATTGAGGACGGCTAGCACAGATGACGACTTTACATGTTTCGACGTTACAACATCATCCTCAGGAGTCTGTAACGTCGAAACATGTAGAGTCGTCGTTACATTTTTAAAGGCCATAGTTAGGCTTAAATTAAATTGTGCACCAGTTTAACGTTGAATATTATTTGAACTTTACACGCAAGTGCCAAAATACTATAAACCCTCGAGTAGCTTTGTGCGAAATTCAACAAACAAACACAATCATATTAATAGCGACATCAATTTATTAACAAAAATTATATACGCTTTTACTATACATATGCCTTTCATATTGATCAATTTCGTACACATATAAAAGTATTCCCACGTTTGGCATGGTATAAAACTGTTTAGGTGTTCGTCGCAATCACATAAATACAGCTCAATTATTTGTTTTAGTGCTAAGCTATACAATAAGCTCTCTTGCACTCTGTCAACCACGGGGAGAATCCAACTCTCGATTTTAGCGTTGTTAAGTCCGTAAACTGACCACTGACCCACTGGGAGACGATACAACTTGAAAACTGGCATGGCCAGGTGGTTAGGGCGCTCGACTCGCAATCTGAGGGTCGCGGGTTCGAATCCCCGTCACACCAAACATGCTCGCCTTTTCAGTCGTGGGGGCGTTATAATGTGACGGTCAATCCCACTATTCGTTGGTAAAAGAGTAGCCAAGGAGTTGGCGGTGGGTGGTGATGACTAGCTGCCTTCCCTCTAGTCTTGCACTACTAAATTAGGGACGGCTAGTGCAGATAGCATCCCTCGTGTAGCTTTGCACGAAATTCAAAACAAACAAACACACTCACCAAAATCCTTGACGAGTTTCGCATATAAAGCCCAATACTCATGCGTCACGTTGATTCCAGTTTCTAGTTTGAACATACGAGATGTTTATTACTTTCAACTTTGTCAGAGAAGTAAAACGTTTTCGACTTTTAGATAAACACAGACAAGCAGAAATGTAGACAAATAGATGCACATGGAGAAAACCACAGATTTGTTTGGATTATTCGTTGAATATCTCGCCTTAAAAATCTGTTTATCTATTTTTGTTAGCGTTAGGAGGCACGAGGTGGCTATGCAGAAGAGTTCTCGATTTCGGAGCTGGTGTTTGTTTGTTATGAATTTCGCTCAAAGCTACAAGAGGGCTATCTGCGCTAGTCGTCCCTAATTTAGCAGTGTAAGACTAGAGGGAAGGCAGCTAGTCATCACCACTTACCGCCAACTCTTGGGTTACACTTTTACCAACGAATAGTGGGATTGATCGTCACTTTATAACGCCCCCATGGCTGAAAAGACGAGTATGTTCGATGTGACGGGGCGGAGCTGCTGAACCGGGTTTGAATCTGTGCAAAGCTGCAAAATATTCCCCATATTTTAATATTTGGGCGTTTTATAAGAGTGACAGTCAATCCCTTAGAGTGGATGGTAGGGTGTTACTGACTGGTCGCATCTCCTCTAGTCAGTAGTCCAAATAAACTGGACAGCGGCAGATAACTTTAGTGGCTTTACCACACATACAATATATTGCAAGCATTAATTTTCATAGCGTGACGTCACATTTCAATCTTAAGATTACACAACGTACTTGCTAGTTGGAAGTGACCAAGTTTGGTTAATAACTTTTAAGAGATGTCCGAATTAGCTTAGATAAGCTTAAGGGCTTATAACGCTAAATATCGTGATTCGATACCTGTGTTGGGCACATCGGACGTATATATGTATTTACGTGAAGCTTTGCGCTTAAGAACAAACTATCGAATTAAAATAAACCTTGTACTTTAAAACCGTTTATCCGGGTTATTGAGAGATCAACCACTAAACAGTCAGTGAATCCTTCCGAAAACAAAACAAATATATATCCAAACATTGATATTTTCAACCTGAAAACAGCACTTTACATGATGTATAAGCTTAGAGGTCATAAAGTTGTTTAGTCTTAAAATAATACCCGTCAAATATTTTATTGTTGTTGTTTAGTTTTAAAATAATACCCGTCAAACATTTTATTGTTGTTGTTTAGTCTTAAAATAATACCCGTCAAACATTTTATTGTTGCTATTTAGTCTTAAAATAATACCCGTCAAACATTTTATTGTTGTTTAGTTTTAAAATAATACCCGTCAAACATTTTATTGTTGTTGTTTAGTTTTAAACTACCTGTGAGATAACGATTGTGATTATTATTCTTCATCAATAATTCGGTTGTTGTGACATCTTCAAAGAAACGTTGTGTTAAATCTTTAACAATATGTGTTTATTTAATGAAAGGCAGACACCTGGTCAGCAGAAACAAGGTACGGGAAAAAAAAAAATGTCATGCCAGACTTTATAATTTTCAATGAAATTGTGAGGTCTTTTTTTCATTATCATTGGTAGTTTTTGTAAGGATTGGCGTTCCATAACTGTAGCCATGAGATTATTAAAACTATCAGACCTAGTGCTAATATATTTGTTTTTCACGTGTGGTCATAAAACGAAATACTTTTTAAGTTGCAAGAAATCATTCATACAAGATGGACGTTCTACCCTTGTGGGTTAGAAATTCATAACTTCTCCTCTGTGTCGTCATTGTCATTCCTCTCTCTTTGCTGTCACTCTCAACACTTGAATGAACACTTACTTGTATCTGATATTGAATTTTTTTTCAAAATAGGCCTAGCAGTTTCAATATTTGTTTCAACTACCGATATCCCTCTCAGCCCTCACACTGTCAAGGTGACCGTAATATTATTACTTAATCGTAGCTCACTATTCAAACAAATGCACTCACATTTGTTTATATATATCACAAACGAAAACTAGCGTTCCGGTGCCTATCTGGCACTTACACTCTCTATCCACCGCTGGGAATCGAACCTCGGACCCATGGGGGGTGTTTAAAGTGTGTAGCATATACGTTAAGAAGAGCCGTATCGAATATATAAGAGGACGTTTACAAGGGAAAAAAAAACTCTTAATACCATTACAACGAAATAAGAAACCAACAGCTAATAAGCATTTATGTTCATTACTAAAATTAACAAATTGATGCATAAAATATACGAAGACCCACCTAAAGATAGCCAATTGTGTTAATAAAACAACCAACATTTAACGACTGCAAGAAAACAAATAACTTTAAAACCGAGGATACCGTTTTAAAGTTCATTTCTGAAATTGTTTTATTGTAGTTAAGCACAGATATCGAAACCCGGTTTCTAGTGTTGTAAGTCCGCAGACAATTTTTTTTTTTTTACGCGGTAAATTTTTGGATTGGAGACTGGGAAAACAAAGCTGAAAAGTGAATTTTATTTTTACTTTTCATTGTCGATAGATGTGTAAATTAATTCAAATAATGATTTTTTTAAAAGGAAGTAGTTCCTAAGTAACATTATGGACAGACAGCGTAATTCACTACCGGATATATGCGTCCTTTCACTAGAAAATGGTACACAAAGTCTTATAAGATATGACATTCATTCCCGCTCAACATGATATATATATATAGATAAATGTTAACTAGTATTCACGAGTTTGAATGCAACAAAAAAAACAGTCAGGGCAACAAATATGGGAATAACACATACTTTATGCTAAGCCTAACCCAATCGAAATACATAGTCTTTTTTTTTGTTCAACATATTAAAAAGAAACACAAGAGATTACTATGATCACTGGTTCTCCATGAGAATCGAGCCACCTGGTGGGAAGGAGGAACTGAAAGAAGCTTTGGTATAGACTTAGTTATTCAAAAATGAGACAACCAGCTTTCCATACAAGGCCTTGTTTCATTTCAAACTCTAGACTTTTTTATTTTATTTTACTGTGGAATAGTAAAAGTAAAAACAAAATAAAGTAGTCAGTCTGGTAACTTCAACAGTAAATGTTTTTTTTTTCTTTTGTTACATTTCAAATGTGTAAGAACGAAACTTGGCATTTGGAAATCATTACCATAACCCAAACTTTGCGAAATATATTTCATAGAGTCTTAGCGTATACTTTAAACATCAGCGTGTTGATTTTTGTTGGTAAAGAATATAAAACTGACAGAGTTATTTCACTTTTCTGTGACATAAGGTTTACGTGTATCCAGAGTGTGTATCGGATGACACTAATATTTACTATACGTCTCGTGTAATTGAAAATGCTGTTATACCAATTTTTACTGTAACCTATCATTCTGTTATACCAATTTTTACTGTAACCTATCATTCCGTAATTACTATTTTCCGAGAAAAACCTCTTACCTACGTTTTTTTTAACACAAGTTTTGCAGACGTTTTGTTAACACAAGTTTTGCAGACGTTTTGTTAACACAAAATTTACAGACGATTTGTTAACACAAGTTTTACAGACGTTTTGTTAACACAAGTTTTGCAGACGTTTTGTTAACACAAAATTTACAGACGATTTGTTAACACAAGTTTTACAGACGTTTTGTTAACACAAGTTTTGCAGACGTTTTGTTAACACAAGTTTTGTATACGTTTTGTTAACACAATTTTACAGACGTTT
>NW_013668264.1:93080-95465 GCF_000517525.1 Limulus polyphemus
ACAACAATAACAATGTGCCTCTTCCATCATTACGGCACACAACAATAACAATGCACTTCTTCCATTATTACGGCACACAACAATAACAATGCATTTCTTCCATTATTACGGCACACAACAATAACAATGCATTTCTTCCATCATTACGGCACACAACAATAACAATGTGCCTCTTCCATCATTACGGCACACAACAATAACAATGCACTTCTTCCATCAGTAGAGCACATAACAACGCACTTCTTCCATCATTACGGCACACAACAATAACAATGTACTTCTTCCATCATTACGGCACACAACAATAACAATGCACTTCTTCCATCAATACGGCACACAACAATAACAATGAACTTCTTCCATCATTACGGCACACAACAATAACAATGTACTTCTTCCATCAGTAGAGCACACAACAATAACAATGCACTTCTTCCATCATTATGGCACACAACAATAACAATGCAGTTCTTCCATCATTACGGCACACAACAATAACAATGCATTTCTTTCATCATTACGGCACACAATAATAACAATGCACTTACAGACAAGCGTGCATCTTTTCTTTCATTTCACTTCTTTTGTTTTCGTTTTTAATTTGCAATTAAATTTTGTATTTCACTAATTATTAAAGTTAAGAAAAGAGAGAAAGTTAATTATCAATTTAAAATATTCCTATAATTGTTTTCTGATCAGTTATTAGTCACGACCTTGTTCGTATAATCGATTTGTAAATAAATTTCAAATAATTTTCTAGTTTTGACAGCTCAGATAAATCTGTCTAGTTTTTGAACCAAAATGTTGCCTTGACCTTTTAACTGTTCTCTTGCTGTTATTTCCTGAAGCCCTCACATGGCCCAGCGGTAAGTCTGTAGGCTTACGACGCTAAGGTTCGGATTTCGATACCCGTGGTGGGCAGAGCACAGATAGCTCATTGTGTAGTAGTTTTGCGCTTAACAACAACTAAACTAATATTTACAAAAGTCTTTGGAAATGAAACCTTTGATCCTATGCTTTCAAAAATCGTGCTTTCTGAGCACCATTTATAACTAACTATTAGCTCAATGATCAAGTGTCTTTGATAATAATAATGTTCACACGTACACACAGACATTTTTAGCTTTTTTTTTTTCTGTTTGTTGCTAAGCGCAAATCTATCTGTTCTCTGGCCATCGCGGGTATGAAACCTGATTTTCAGCGATATAAGTCCTCAGACGTATAGCTAAACCACCAGTGTGGCGCGTGTGGGGGGAGAGAATCTCCAGTTATTTGTTTATATAACAATAACGTTTATTTGGTACTTGGCTTTGTGATAATAGGAAGGATCACGTGGAAGATATACTCTTGTTCATGGGGGCTTAGGAAATAATGGTCTTAATTAGTGTTAAGAGTTCGTTATAGAAATTATGTGCTTCTAATGAAGGCGTAAACCGAAACGTTGAGTAAACTTTTGAAAGATTCTCTGCAGTTCGTGGTCGTGTGTATTTTACTTAGAAATTGAATAATTTAACCCGATCTTTAAGTCGTTTCTTCACACTGAGGTTCGTAACAAGCAAAATCATAAAAATACTCAATGTGGTGCTACACGTTGTTCCCACTGATAAAGTACGGAATCAAAGAAAGCCAGCAATTTCAGGGTTGATATAAAGTGAGGCCAACCGAGAATCACACTAACCAATAGGCCACGCTCGGGACTGTTCATTGCAACGCTCTGATTATTTACAGAATGATATATATAAACCTATACATTAAAAAAACGTTTGTCTCTTACCTTCGCTGGAAGATTCTGACAAATCCTCGTGACATATATACTTGTGAAACTGAAAGGACAACAACAAAAACAACAAAATGTCTTGATCGTAACAATCAACCGCATGGTTAGAATTTTGAAGGATTGGATTATAGTCCCGACTCAAAACAGTTGGCTTATTAAAACTGGCCTCGGTTCCGCTTGTTTTCACAGACAAGTGTTTCCTAAAATCTGTTGTTGTTTTTTAAACATTTGATGTGTTGTAATCTTGGGTTCGTTAGTTGTTGTTTTTTTTTGTTTTTTTATGTTTACAGACAACACACGCTGAAATATAAGAAAAAACAGACGGTTTCATTATATTGCAGAGCGTTTATTTCTTTCTATTTTTTTTTTTTGAAGTTTCTGGAATATCACTTGTGATCTTGGAAATGAAGAAATAATGAAAATCCTAAACATAAGCCAGCTTAATTCACGTTACATCTATTATAAGTCTGTACGTTCTAAACGTTAAATTGTAACTTTGGACTTGTGGTGCTGTTAATATGTTATCTACATTGTTATTGTTGTGTGCCGTAATGATGGAAGAAAAACTTGTGTTAACAAAACGTCTGTAAAACTTGTGTTAACAAAAC
>NW_013668264.1:96411-101688 GCF_000517525.1 Limulus polyphemus
ACGAGAAAACTACCTTGAAGTCTGGTTCTGGTGCGTTATCGATTTTAATCCCCGACGTTGACAATATATTATAGTAGATACATGACGTTATATGCTTGTCTTACCTTTTCTTGAGGTGTGGGCGTTGCTGGACTGGAGGTGGGGGGGGGGGGGCGAGAGAGGAGTCTTAAGTTTCCAAATTTTAAAATAATACCACAATTAAAAAAAACTTTAAAAATATATAAATAGATCTAAAATGGCTTCAACGTTTCGCGAACAACAGCTCCCCCTCAACTTATAAAAAAAAGAAGAAAAAAAAAAGAACCTGACCGCCAAACCCACGCGGAGCAAAATTTACATCCTCCGCATAGAAGATCGATATCGATTGGATGTTGTCATAGCAAGGACGAAGAGTTTGTTTCAACATCCATGATACTATCATAGTTCAGCCATTCTTTCTGTGGGATCTTCTGACTTCCCGAAGATGGCATTAACATTGTGTTCCTCTCATATCATACTTATCAAATAATTAACTATCGTGTAACGGTTTTCACACTGTATGAGTAACTCTTGGTGAAAAGTATCAATGGATAACTTATAGATCGTCAAGTTTCACTGTACGAGTGTAAATGACTATAGGTGTTGGTGAAATGTGCTAATAAACCATTTTCAAGTATCGTAACATAATGTATCAATATATCTCTACCCGGGAGGCTTAGCAGTAAGTCGGAGCGCCTAAAATTGGGTTTCGATACCCACGGTGAACACACCGCAGATAACCCATTTGTGTAGCACTCAACAACAAACAAGTAAATCAAGCTATCTTCAGAACATGAATCAACAACAAATAAGTAAATCAAGCTATCATGAAGATAGCTTGATTTACTTGTTTGTTGTTGAGTCATGTTCAGATGATAGCTTGATTTACTTGTTTGTTGTTGAGTCATGTTCTGAAGATAGCTTGATTTACTTGTTTGTTGTTGAGTCATGTTCTGATGATAGCTTGATTTACTTGTTTGTTGTTGGTCATGTTCTGAAGATAGCTTGATTTACTTGTTTGTTGTTGATTCATGTTCTGAAGATAGCTTGATTTACTTATTTGTTGTTGATTCATGTTCTGAAGATAGCTTGATTTACTTGTTTGTTGTTGAGTCATGTTCTGAAGATAGCTTGATTTACTTATTTGTTGTTGATTCATGTTCTGAAGATAGCTTGATTTACTTATTTGTTGTTGATTCATGTTCTGCAGTCAACAATATACATGAACTACGAATGTTTTGAGTAAGTAACCAACGGTTTACATAATCTACGTAATATTTAAATAAGCAGTCAACAATATACATGAACTACGAATGTTTGGGTGAACAGTCAACAGCGTGCATAATATAGCTAATTATTTCAAATGAATAAATTGAAAAACGTCGTCCCAGCATAAACTATTCCTATTCCTTTCAGCTAACGTTACTAATTTCTGTGTAGTTTTCCTGTGGTTTTTACAACTTTACACATTATATTTACAATATCTGTTATTAACGGTGAAATGTGTAGTTTTGTGAAGAAATTTTCACCAACCACTTTTCGTAGGAAATATTTTTGATATATTTTACAAATAAAGACAAGGAGAAAATTAACGTTATTGGAAAAATTATTTAAAAAAAAATTGTACTTGAAATATTTTATAGATACATTATTGTCAATAGATGGCGGTGCACTAGAAATATATGGCGCTCGTAGACAGTATTGGAGGGTTAATAGACGAATGACTGAAGAAGAATTCCATCAATACGTGTGACATTTAGTAGATTGGTGTTATATATTAATTCTATCCGTTCATCAAAATGTTTAACGATTCATTTCGATCGTTTGTTTTAAAATAACTTTGGTAGTACTACAAAATATTCTTCCGAAGAGTTAGGCTGTTTTTTTTTTCACAATACAAATACACATACCAGTATCAAAACGACATTGTAACAAAGCAACAGCAATTGTAAGTTATTTGTAACAACAGGTGGCGCAATGACAAGTTACCGTTTGCAGTTAAGCACAAATACAATGGGCTATCTGTGCTCTGCCCATCACGGGTATCTATACCCGGTTTCTAGTGTTGTAAGTCCGCAGAACTACCGCTGTGCCACTGGGGGGTATGAATTTTGCGTAATTTGAGTAAGAATTTTTTTTGTGTTTCTTACACAAACCGATTTTGTTTCCTAGAATGTTTGACACAAAATAGTTTAAACTATCCCTCTCTGATTAAATAAGTCAAAAATAATGTAACCAAACTTTAAAACAGGTATCTATTCTTGTACAGACGAATTATTTAAGAAGTTATTATCATTAGAAAAAGGTAACAAAATCGATAGGAAATTTTTCATTCCTCCGAGTGTTTTTTTTTCCCTCTCTAAATGTTCTTTTATTGCTCATTTATATATATATAAGTACCCCGAAAGGTTAGAATACAGGTAATAGGAACTTGGTTGATGATAATTATTGTCAACCAATTACACGTTAGCATTTTTCACATATTTTTGTAATTAAGGAAAAAAGAATGAGTTGAAAGTTCCACACGGACTGGCTTCTTGCTGTGATTTATTTGTGTGAAACGTGTCTACCTGTTTAATTTGAAGGCTAAGTATTTTACTGTAAACTATGGGAAGTGAAATTTCGCTCCCCTCCCCCATTGGATCAGTAGTAATTCTGAAGGCTTATAACACTAAAAACCGAGATTCGATACCTGTGATGGTCACAGATCGGATAGACCGCTGTAACAACGAATAAACTTTACACATTTCGGTAACACATTACCCTCTCACTGCTGTAACCAATTTAATGTTTTTGTTTTGTAGAAATGTAATGAACTTGTTTGAGTCACGTTCTGGAGACAGCTTGATATGTTTGCTTGTTGAGTCACGTTCTGGAGACAGGTTGATATGTTTGTTTGTTGAGTCATGTTCTGGAGACAGGTTGATATGTTTGTTTGTTGAGTCATGTTCTGGAGACAGGTTGATATGTTTGTTTGTTGAGTCATGTTCTTACATGAACTACGAATGTTTTGAGTAAGTAACCAACGGTTTACACAATCTACGTAATATTTAAATAAACAGTCAACAATATACATGAACTACGAATGTTTTGAGTAAGTAACCAACGGTTTACTTAATCTACGTAATATTTAAATAAACAGTCAACAATATACATGAACTACGAATGTTTTGAGTAAGTAACCGACGGTTTACTTAATCTACGTAATATTTAAATAAACAACCAACGGTTTACATAATCTACGTAATTTTTAAATAAACAGTCAACAATGTACATGAACTACGAATGTTTTGAGTAAGTAACCAACGGTTTACATAATCTACGTAATTTTTAAATAAACAGTCAACAATACTTACTCAAAACATTCGTAGTTCATGTACATTGTTGAGTATTTAACAACCAAATTACGTAGATCATGCACAGTGTTGATTACTTATTTCAGATTTATGTTGATTATCTGCACTTCTGACATGAGATATTCTGTTGTAATGCTCAATACATCTGTTTTTTACAGGTAACAAATTAAATCTGTAATAAGTTTTGTAGAATGTGCTATGTACTCCTCTCTGTAATAAGTTTTGTAGAATGTGCTATGTACTCCTCTCTGTAATAAGTTTTGTAGAATGTGCTATGTACTCCTCTCTGTAATAAGTTTTCAGGTATTCTTATCTTTATTGTACCTGCTTTCTTACATGTAGTAATTTAACCAGGTATTCCTATCTTTATTTTACCTGCTTTCTTACATGTAGTAATTTAACCAGGTATTCCAATATATTTCATTGTTAGTGTATGTAGTAACTTAAGGCCCACCATATTATTTAATGTGTGTTTTCGCCACTCTACTTTTACTCTGCTCGAAAAACTTTCGGTTGCAGCCATATATATATATATATTTTATCAGATTCTGTTGACGTGGATAACATTTAGTTTGAAATGGCTTCATTTTTGTGTCCTGAAAATTGTACGTTCTATTTAAATATGTAGCTTTTAAAAATTCGACAAACCTTTGTTTGTTTGTTTGTAATTAAGCATAAAGCTACATAATGGGCTATCTGTGCTCTGCCCACCACGGGTATCGAAATCCGCTTTCTAGCGTTGCAAGTCCGAAGACATACCACTGTGCCACTGAGGGATCGATAAACCTTTGTCTTTCTTTTATTATCTTCCCCCATTGTCTCAGCTGTAAGTCTGGCGGCTCGCTAAAACCCGGGTTCCGATACCTCTGGTGGGCATAGTACACATGGCCTATTCTTTATCTTTGTACTTAACAACGTATTTCTTGAGTAGCCAGTCATGCAAGTGAAAATTTGTTAAATATGTAATATGTACAAAAGTTACAAATTAGCGTTGCATGTATAAATAAATTACTACATAGATAACATTTTGTATGAATTATACAAAACACCTTTGGTTCCATTTAAAATCAACATCATTACCTCATAATTACTATCTTGTTTGTGCTGCCCCCAAGTGGCTCAGCGGTAAGTCTGAAGGCTTATAATGCTAAAAACAGGGTTTCGATATCCGTGGTGGGCACATCACAGGTAGCCCATTGTGTAGTTTTATGCTTAACTAAAAACAAACACGCAAAATTATTTGTGCTATAAACTTGTTAGGCAGACTCAGAAGCGTTACAAAGAGGGGTTCAAAACACATTCTACAAAACTTATTACAGAGAGGAGTACATAGCGCATTCTACAAAACTTATTACAGAGAGGGGGGTACATAGCACATTCTACAAAACTTATTACAGAGAGGGGGGGTACATAGCACATTCTACAAAACTTATTACAGAGAGGGGGTACATAGCTTATTCTACAAAACTTATTACAGAGAGGGGGTACATAGCTTATTCTACAAACTTATTACAGAGAGGAGTACATAGCACATTCTACAAAACTTATTACAGAGAGGAGTACATAGCACATTCTACAAAACTTATTACAGAGAGGAGTACATAGCACATTCTACATCTTTATTTTACCTGCTTTCTTACATGTAGTAATTTAATAAGGAATACCTGATTAAATTACTACATGTAAGAAAGCAAGTAAAATAAAGATGGGAATACCTGGCGTAGGATTATCCAGCTTGAGCAATTTTTCCATTATTACGGCACACAACAATAACAATGCCTTCTTCCATCATTACGGCACACAACATTAACAATGCACTTCTTCCATCAGTAGAGCACACAACAATAACAATGCACTTCTTCCATCAGTAGAGCACACAACAATAACAATGCACTTCTTCCAT
>NW_013668264.1:102479-103512 GCF_000517525.1 Limulus polyphemus
TATTGTCAACGTCGGGGATTAAAATCGATAACGCACCAGAACCAGACTTCAAGGTAGTTTTCTCGTTGTTAAGTGTGAACGTCTATGCTGTGTTTCATCATAGCGTCATGAGTAGGTCCGCCATGTTTGTTTCTAAATACTACCTCGTTATATATATATATATATATATATATATCTTATAAGTGGTAATAACTATTAAAGCTAACTATGAAATGGTTCAGTGAGCCGTAAGTTGGCTTTTGCCAGTTTAGTTAACTCGTAGACGGAGAAAAAAAAACACACTCGTACACGTTAAAAGCTAAACGGCGTCGACTGGCAACCCCTCCCCTCCCCTCAACCCGAGCGTCACTGAATGGCTGCGTTACCCTTTCCTTCCATCCTTTCACGTTCGTTAGACACGCGGGCGGCACTAATCAACGCTCTTGAATCAATGAATGCCACATTTTATGCAAATACTGCCTCGTCGCCACAGATGATTGGTTATAGGGTGTTAGCAATATAAAAATGAAAAAAAAAAAAACAAAGTTCGTGCGCAACTTAATGGCTGGCTGATTTAATTTTCCAGGCATATTTGGAAGCTGTAGGGGCGTTTAGATGAAGTTTAACATACAGCACATTGGCTAAGCCTGAAGTTGAGACCGCCTCCTTCGGTTTGAAATTTGCATCTCTGCAGCACTCAAAAGCTGCGATGATCTGGATGCAGGAAAGGCAAATACAACCATCGTACAAGGATGGGCAAAAAAAATAAATAAATAGTCTGAATGTATTTGTATATTTAAAGAGCTCGGTACAGATGAACTGTCAGCTATACTTGTTTGTGGAGAAGAATTTTGTATTTCAAAGAAACAACGTAACGTGATACGAGCTTAATTATTAGTTAATTCTGTTGTACCAGCATTCATCATCTAGCGTAACACAAGTCGTGGTTTTTACAGTGGTTGTTTACATTAGTTTTGTTTTTCACACGTCGACTCGTTGTAATCTATGTAGCACCAGTAGTTTCATGTTTTTATGTTACTGTTTTTTTTTTTTT
>NW_013668264.1:104429-110983 GCF_000517525.1 Limulus polyphemus
TGATCTATTGTGGGCGCTAATTTTATTGTTTAAAACGTGATATCTAACAGCAGATTGAGATATATTGTTGTATCTAACAATGAGTAATTTTGTTGTTTATGACATACGATATCTAACAGCAGATTGAGATATATTGTTGTACCTAACAATGAGTAACTTTGTGGTTTATGATATACGATATCTAACAGCAGATTGAGATATATTGTTGTATCTAACAATGAATAATTTTGTGGTTTATGATATACGATATCTAACAGCAGATTGAGATATATTGTTGTATCTAACAATGAATAATTTTGTGGTTTATGATATACGATATCTAACAGCAGATTGAGATATATTGTTGTACCTAACAATGAGTAATTTTGTGGTTAAAATATACGATATCTAACAGCAGATTGAGAGAAATTGTTGTCTATCTATATGTTATGTTTTATGCAAAAACTACTGAAAACTAATCAACAAACAAGCCGTTTCTTTTGGAAACGTATACAGATATCACGAGAGACCAAAAACTATAACACTCTGACTTTATTCTGACCAGCGTCAAGCTTTTCGGTATAGTAATCTTTTTTTTCTACAAAAAAGTGAAGTTTTTCATGTGCCTTTCTCTTGATAATAATAATGCAATTTTGTTGTAAGAATAAGATTGATTTCACAGTTCATCAAAATTAAATTCTCTCATCTTTCTCTACAATAGATGTTTGGGTTTTATATCTGGATTCTCAGATACAAACTGTTCAGCCAGATCCATAAATAAACGTGTATAACATCCCTACATTAAGCAAAGATCTATATACAAATAGACCAAAACGAAGATAAAGTACGCAGATTAGAC
This sequence comes from Limulus polyphemus, assembly GCF_000517525.1. Taxonomy (NCBI): domain Eukaryota; kingdom Metazoa; phylum Arthropoda; class Merostomata; order Xiphosura; family Limulidae; genus Limulus; species Limulus polyphemus. Next base: position 105,268 of record NW_013668264.1, read on the forward strand.
CATATATAAATGAAGTTTTCACAGGCGGCTGTATTTTATCTGCTATATTTAGTCAGTAGGCGATTTTACGAAATTCTTCTCACACGGAAACATTCTAGTATAAGAAACCCTTAAACACAATTTTTGTCTTTGACATGTTACTGATGCTTAAACGTGTGAAGAGGATTTTTGTCCTTGACCTCTTCACACGTTTAAGCATCAGTAACCATAAACCAGAAAACTAAAATCATTCGAATACACCATATCTCACTTGGGTAACCTTACAATTGATGATATCTTCAGACTACGAACACTTACGACGACTTGCTACATGTCATGCATGCAAGTCTCCGACCATCTTACGATCGTTTTCATAGGTTGCCAAGGAAACAAAACTGTGCCTCAAATGAAAATTAGAATCTAAAACGTTTGCATACACAGAAATTCAGATGCGTCGGTCTTAGTAGGCCCTACATCTATAAATTTGGTTTTGGTTTTGTTTTCCTCTTATTCTTCTATAAACTCATACGCAATGGACGGACATTCGTTTTCATATTAGGCCCGGCATGGCCAGGATGTTAGGGCGCTCGACTCACAATCTGCAGGTCGCGGGTTCGAATCCCCGTCACATTAAAACATGCTCGCCCTTTCAGCCGTGGAGGGCGTTATAATGTGACGGTCAATCGCACTATTCGTTGGTAAAAGAGTAGCCCAAGAGTTGGTGGTGGGTGGTGATGACTAGCTGCCTTCCCTCTAATCTTACATTGCTAAATTAGGGACGGGTAGCGCAGATAGCCCTCGTGTATCCGCGCGCAAAATTCTTAACATGAAAAATCGTTTTTCATAAATAATATTCTTCTGCTAACAGAACGTGTCACAATTCGACAAAATACATAGAGTTCTGGTATTTCAAGCCACGGTCTAAAACTAAGAATTCTTCTGCTAACAGAACGTGTCACACAAAATACATAGAGTTCTGGTATTTCAAGCCACGGTCTAAAACTAAGAATTCTTCTGCTAACAGAACGTGTCACACAAAATACATAGAGTTCTGGTATTTCAAGCCACGGTCTAAAACTAAGAATTCATATTGGAAAAAGTTGGTAACAATACCTCTCCGTAAAAAAAAAACACTTTAAATATTTGCAGCTTCAGGGACATGTAAATCTAACCTATCAAATACGTAGAAGTTACCACGAGAAATATATGCTTAGTTAACTACAACCCCGACGGACAGACATCCGTTTTCCCAGATTATATTACACTATATATATATATATATATATAATATACGTCAATCGTACTACATCTGCCATATCCAGTGGCGATAAGGCTTTTCGTCCAATACCAAAAGTTAGACATATCGTGATGTACTTTTTCTTCACAATCACTGCTTGCTGATGTCACGTTATTTATTTTTTCTGATCTTAGAATGTCTGTATTTGATCTTTTTTTCTTCACTTTCTAATAAAGTTGCATTGATTCTTAGATATTTATGAAAATCGCCACGTTCTCTCCCCCCGCCCCTTAATTTCACGCTCACAATATGACATTTCTAAAATATGTCTTATTCTGTTTGTTGCCACGCGTCAATTGATGCTAAAACTTCGACGTGACACTTTTCTCAACACTCCTTCACGGATCATGTTTTTTTTTTTTTTATTAAAAATGATTTCATCAAATTTCGCTCACAAAATACTTTGGTTGTTTCCTTCCTGTAATTGTTTTGGTACTATTTTATCAACACTCGAACTGACAACACATCCCTACTTTCTGCCCCCCCCCCCCACACACACAGTGGCACAGCGGTAGAATCCGGGGTTTCGATACCCGTGGTGGGCAGAGCATTGTGATAGCCCATTGTGTAGTTTTGTGCTTAACTTTCAACAAACAAACCTTACTTTCATTACTAATCGTTTTTGTTGAATTTTTCTTTCGTTTTTTTTTTATAGTAATTTTACTTAATCGTAACACATCATATTGTCCCTATAACACACGTAACACATTTTTTTCACGTATAAAAGTAAAATATTTCAGTTTTCTAAGAGTGTTGTTTGTTTTGTTTTTTTTACATTTTACTGGCCAATGTTCTATCGAAATATGTTCCACCATCAACAAAATATTTGCTTGTACTTTTAAATCGTTGTTTGTCTAACTATTATTGTATTAGCATAATTTGCTTCCTCACTATGTTATGATGATATTTACGTTAGGACATGTTATATTACATTATGTTATGACAGGTTAGGTTAGCACAGGTTGCGTTATGTTTTTCGAGAACGCTTATAGCAACAAGTTCTTTGTCTGTTTGTAGTTATGCACAAAGCTACACAAGGGGCTATCTGTGCTCTGCCCACCACGGGTATCGAAACCCGGTTTCTAGCGTCGTAAGTCCGCAGACATACCGCTGTGCCACTGTGGGGAGGGGGGGCGCAACAATTTGTACAACGTCCATCTTCAGTCACAAACTATGTTTACACTTCTAAACTTAGGACTAACAATAGCTTCGTATCAGTACTCTTCTCATTGAAACTGTTTTACGATTTATGAAGCTCATAAACTATGAAATTTACAGTTCTTTTCAACGATGTAAAGTCAAGTTTCTTGAACGTTCTTTGGTCTATTGAACTGCTTCAAGTAACAAAAGTTGCTTTTTTAAAACATTAAAGCTTGATGTGACATCGTGTAAATCATGCATCATGAATGACTTGCTGTATACAATATATTGCGTTTTCTATTAACGTTATTTAACATTGTTATTTCATGGCTCTTAGATAGAGGCATATTTTTTTGTAAGTAATTAGCTTCTTATCAATCTTATATTTCCAAGTAGCATAATTATCTATATTTTTTGTTCTATTCCAGTATACTTTACACGTTTTTTTTTTGTCTGAGGAAAGGACTGTATATATAAGAATGAAGTTTGAGTTGTTATTTTGTTGATAATTTATCGTTTACTGCTCAATTTTGTTGCCATTTTGAAGAGTTTATTTTGATATTTTCAAACTTAGGCTAAAGGGTGAGGTCATGAACCCTATGAATCCGATATAATTTAGAATTACTAACCAGGGGGGACAATAACCAGTCGGGTACTGTACCCCCTGCCTTCGTGATCACTCTTATTTTGAAACGAATAGCAGGATTATAACGTCCACACGGCCGAAAGCGTATAGCACGTTCAGCAGCATATCGCGGATCGAACCTTGGACCTCCTGATATGCAGTACAGCTACCATTAGGCGACACTTATCCATTTGAAGAATGGAGTTTAAATATAACTCCTGCTTGTATATTATTTGTTTAAAAACACACTGGAACTCTGATTAAATATGTGTAAAAACTATATACTTCTAAGACGTACAGAAAACGACACAGTAAAGTAACATGCAAATAATTATACAAATCTCAGATAAAATACCTCCGATTCAGAGTGTGCCGATATGATTAGCATAGAAAACAAAATGACCAACAACTAAAAAAAAATTGTCCATTAGGTTTTCAGTCCTAACTCCTAATGACTCTTCGTAATCACAAGTGGACACGACATGAAAAAACAACAACAACAACACTGAGAATAAATATTGATAACTGGAAGGAAGTAAACGAAAAAAAAAAGTAAAAACTGGAAATTCCTTTTCTCTAATACGAATTACAGGTAGAAGATATGATATGAAGAGCAACTGGAAAACAATGTAGAGATGTAGCAGGAAACAGACGAACAGAACTTTACTAAAACTAAACCGGAAACACGCCTAGTGATTAAGGCACTCGACTCACAATCAAAGTGTCGCGGGTTCGAATTTCATTACCAACTATGCTCGTACTTTCAAGCGTTTGTATCTTATTAAGGTACACGAGCATTTATCTGTACACTGCAGGTATCGAAACCAGATTTTTATCGTTATAAGCCCTTTGACTTACCGCTGAACAACCAGGAAGGGGAGGGGAGGCTTTTAACCGTGGAGGCATTATAATGCAGGGGTAAGATCTACTATTTGTTAGTAAGCATTAGCCCAAGAGTTAGCGGTGAGTGGTGTTGACTGGCTGTCTTCTCTCTCGTTTCTAAATTAGGGACGAATAGCGCAAATAGCCAGCCCTCTTCGAAATTCAACAGCAAACAAACTCTCCTTAAAAACTTAGTAAATATTACATGGAAAGAAATGTCGCAGCGAGTTTACTACGATTTTTGTACATTGTCGCTCAAGTCTCAAACTCTAACCTCTGAACTGTAACAACTGTCGCGTGGAGTTAGGTCAAAGTTCACTTTTCTGTGTCCGAGATCCAGGAAATCCCATTCGAGTGCTAACGGAAATCAAGTGATTAAGACGACTTACCCATGGAAAACGCTGAAAAACAACATGAAAATGAAATCTAGAACATTCGATATTTTTTCTTTAATTTATTATTTATAAAGAAAGAAAATTATTTTGTAATTTTTTTCCCTAATGTACTCTTTTTTTCGATATTATTTTCCAAATGTGTTTAGCATAGGAAAGTACATTCCCCGCCAAAAAAAATATACATTTTATCAATAACGTATTGAATTTTGGAACAGCTGGTAAATTTAACGGAATTCAACTTTACAAAACTTAAAATGAAATATTAACTTTACATGGATAGGTATATTACATTAGGCTTAAAGTTTTGTTTTTATAAAGATAATGCCATAATTTCAGTGGGTTTTAGGAAATAACTCTTTTGGTTACATCTGCCCAAACTCTTAAAGACGTCACGCGGTTTCGACTTAAATTGCACGAAAATGAATTAGCATCCATCTAAGCAAACTGTAATAATAACGACGACGACATTTTCAGAGTTTCTTCTTTTTTTTTTTTCTGCAGACGCGATCTCGTGATGATTTGTAGCCAGTGCCACACGAGGAACGTGTTCACGTGCTGGCCTTACGTGCAAATTTCAACCTCGTGAATCACGCACGTTATTCGACAAGACCGAACGAAACGTTCTTCGTGTCCAAAGTTTTTCTCATTTGATGAATTGTCGTTTTAGATCTTCTCGTAAATCCTCGCACGATTAGTATTAGTTTGCTATTATTCTTTGCTGTCAGAATATTGTTGGATACCGGCATCGGTTTGCTAGAGTAATGATCTTTACTTTATTTCTAATTTGCATAATAAAAAATCCTTAGACGGAATCGATCTCCCAACAACAACAACAAGAAGTAAGAATTTTGAAATTGGATTTTTAAGGCTGTTAGGACAAGAGACGTGGAGTCAGTCACTTAACTAGAAAGAACGAATAACGAAGAATAGATAATAGGATATGAAAATAAACGTGATGACAGTGAATAATAGAACGTTTCTTTGGGAGAAATAACAGATTTTTATTCACAAGATTCGATCGACGCACTTTCTTATTCACAAGATCCGATAGACGCACTTCCTTATTCACAAGATCCAGTTGACGCACTTTCTTATTCGCAAGATCCAGTAGACGCACTTCCTTATTCGCAAGATCCAGTAGACGCACTTTCTTATTCGCAAGATCCAGTAGACGCACTTTCTTATTCACAAGATCCAGTAGACGCACTTTCTTATTCACAAAATCCAGTAGACGCACTTCCATATTCACAAGATCTGATCGACGCACTTTCTTATTCACAAGATTCGATAGATGCACTTCCTTATTCACAAGATCCGATAGACGCACTTCCTTATTCACAAAATCCAGTAGACGCACTTCCTTATTCACAAAATCCAGTAGACGCACTTCCATATTCA
>NW_013668264.1:111724-113701 GCF_000517525.1 Limulus polyphemus
ACAAGATCTGATCGACGCACTTTCTAATTAACAAGATCTGATCGACGCACTTTCTTATTCACAAGATTCGATAGACACACTTCCTTATTCACAAGATCCGATAGACGCACTTCCTTATTCGCAAGATCCAGTAGACGCACTTCCATATTCACAAGATCTGATCGACGCACTTTCTAATTAACAAGATCTGATCGACGCACTTTCTTATTCACAAGATTCGATAGACACACTTCCTTATTCACAAGATCCGATAGACGCACTTCCTTATTCACAAGATCCAGTAGACGCACTTTCTTATTCATAGAAGTAAATAAAATACACAGTTTGCAGAATAAATAAAACGTTTTACATTAATCTAAGTTGTAGTAATGATGTCTAGTATATGTCATTGAGAAAAATATTAACTATTGTTCATTGTTATAGTTTGGTTAAGTTGATGTTTGTAATTTGTTCAATTCTTGCAACCGGCTCAGTGGTCAAGTCTGAAGGTTTATTAGGCTAAAAATCGGGTTTAGATACCCATGGTGGGCACAGCAAAAAATCATCCTGTAGCTTTTTGCTTAACAAACAAACAATTATTTTATTTGTGCTCGCCCTTTCAGCCGTGGGGGCGTTATAATGTGACGGTCAATCCCACTATTCGTTGGTAAAAGAGTAGCCCAACAGTTGGCGGTGAGTGGTGTTGACTAGCTGCCTTCTCCCTAGCCATTCACTACTGAATTAGAGACGGCTAGCGCAGATAGCTCTCGTGTAGCTTTGCGCGAAATTCAAACACAGAATGACAAAAGGTGGGTCATGTAAAAAGAAAAAAATTCCAAGCGTGCGAAAGTACACACTTGATAATCTTATCTTCTTTGTCGTTTCTGTAGAAGTATCCTACTATCACTGCTTATTCCCTGCGTTCATAAAGACAGCGAAGACGAAGAAATGCGTTCAGTTACCGTTTGAAAGCATCTTATTAAGAATTAACAAAGTAAATTTTATGAATCGTCATTTATCCAAACTTTCTTTGATTTAATTGAGGCACTAAAGATCTAGGATATATGTATCATGGTCCTTAGTTTCCGATCTCTCAAGTTAGTTTTTTATCTATCATTATATGATGATACACCAAAGATTGAAGTCAGGGCATCGTGTTTTAGTTATTTTTATCTGTTCTATAAATGTTTCGCTAGTGTTTAAAAAAAAATAGAGATATTTCAAAGGCTAATCATTCTCGACGATTAAATCAGACAAGAATGATAATTAAGCGAGTTTTAAATAACAAATTCCTAAAAGATGGAATGTTTAAAGAAGTAGTTATGTTTTAAATTTCGCGAAAGGTTACACGATGGCTATCTGTCCCCAATTTAGCAGTGATAGACTATACAGGAAAGGCAGCTAGTCAAAACCACACATCGCCAACTCTTGGGCTACTCTTTTACTAACGGCTGAAAGGCGCGCGAGCATGTTCGGTGAGGGAGATTCGAACCCGTGACCTTCAGATTGGGAGTCGAGCATCTTAACCACCAGCCCATCGGAAATCTTGAATCTGTGCTACAATGGGTAATATTAGATACGTTAAAGTATGTACGGAATAACAAGAGTCCAACAGTAGCTAGTCAACAACATCCACGTCCATTTATTGGACTCCTGTTATCAAATCCAATAAGCTCATCAATGGCCCCCCCAAAGTGCGGATCGTTAATGTTGCAAATCAAGAATGTTCTCATTCACAGTTAAGGGACGCTAACCATTGGGTCACGCCTTGTCTAAGTTGAAGTAAACAACAGCAAACATATTTGAAAGATATGCTTATAGGCGTAATAAACGATAGGAGAAAAATACGATGTAACGGGTATGTTACATAAACAAATAATCTGTTACATTGATAGGTTGTTTAGGCAGAGTATTCATAAAGAATCCAAGTTTCAAATGGACAGCAACTGCCTGTTGTAGAACCCTACAAATGTAGAGGACGACGTTTCGAAAAGTCTT
>NW_013668264.1:114556-126122 GCF_000517525.1 Limulus polyphemus
TATCTTTTAACTGTTTTTTTTTCAGGTTACTTGTTTAGTTCTTTATTCCTTGACCTTTTCAATCAATGTAATAGATTGAATCTAAGTTTCAAATGGACAGCAACTGCCTGTTGTAGAACCCTACAAATGTAGAGGACGATGTTTCGAAAGTCTTCCGTCTTTCGTCTCCAGTTGCTGTCCATTTGAAACTTAGATTCAATCTATTACATTGATTGAAAAGGTCAAGGAATAAAGAACTAAACAAGTAACCTGAAAAAAAAACAGTTAAAAGATATACTTTTAAATTGGAATTGAATTTTTGTACCTGAACGGCAATTTACGTGTATTCAGTCCAAGTCGAAAGCCAATATAGGATTCGGGTATAGATGTCTCTCTACTTTTGATGTAGTGATCAGAGAAAATACAATCAGCTAGCGGTATTCGCTGCCACAATGGCTTTCTTTGACCATTTTAACCGAACAACGGTATTAACTGTTTTAATTGTGAGCACGTAATAAAAGTAAGTCTCGAACATCGGATTTTTCCTATCCGCAACACGACAAGTTAACTACTAGGCCACGCCCGACTCAACTTTGAAACGAACAAAGGATAAGACAGGTGTGTTGAAGTAAGAAAAGGCCTAACAGATGTTTTCAAGCAACGAAAAAACGCAGCATTTGTGTTAAAACGAAGAGAGAATGAAATAGATGTGTTGAACAAAGAACAAGACAAATACTTTTGTTCGTAAATAAGCAAAAAGCTTCATAATGGGCTATCTGTGCTGTGCCCACCACGGATATCGAAACCAGGTTTTGAGGTCGTAAGCCTACAAGCACGTTGAAAAGGTAAACACTAAACAGGTGTAATAAAAAGAACAAAGATTTAACTAAATACATGTGTTGACATGAGCTAAGACTAAACTAGTACTTAATAGATACATGTGTTGACATGAGCTAAGACTAAACTAGTACTTAATAGATACATGTGTTGACATGAGCTAAGACTAAACTAGTACTTAATAGATACACGTGTTGACATGAGCTAAGACTAAACTAGTACTTAATAGATACATGTGTTGACATGAGCTAAGACTAAACTAGTACTTAACTAGATACGTGTTGACATGAGCTAAGACTAAACTAGTACTTAATAGATGCACGTGTTGACATGAGCTAAGACTAAACTAGTACTTAATAGATACACGTGTTGAGATGAGCTAAGACTAAACTAGATGTGTTTGTGAAGAAAACAAATGACAATGACACATCACCTGCTGTACAGTGAAAACTAAGTAAAGGGGGTTCAAAATCTGTTCTTACAATGATTCTACACGTCCTCTCTCTCTCTCTCGATTCCGTTTACTGCACACAACTTAATGTTGTATAAACAGTAAATGTAAGACACTTTTTATTGTAGAAATAATGATAATGACAGTTAAGTTTACAAGATATTGATATGATAAATACTTCCCTCATTATCATTGTTGTTATCCTATAGAATAACGAATGACTGGAATAAAAAAAAATATATTAAAAACTGTAGGGCATACGGTTTCGAATTATGTTGATTCAGTGTTGAATGACGCATCAGGCCACACACACGCTACGCGGTTTAGTTTCAAATATGTTATTTAATTTCCGTTTGTGTTATCGTGAACGCTCTTGAAGAAGCTGTAAAACGAAACGTTGAGTGTTTAATTAAATAAAAACAATATTTTTGGTGTTTATTTCTTGTATTAGTTTAAAATACCCACGCTTTGAATCATATTTTCAAAATGGTACCACTTATAATATTAGGTTTCAAGTTTTGCTGTGCGAAGAAAACAAATGGGTTTAAAATGACAGACCAAATGCATGCTGGGAATGATTATGATGAGTTAAGCTAGCCGCAGATATTTGGCCAGACAAGAGAAAGAAAGAAAAAAAAAGCAGCTGTCGTTAGGGCTCACTGGGATTGATGGATGACATTTTGTCTGTACTGTAAACCGGCTGCGTCTACGTCGCAATGATTTTGGTCTATAATAATACACTTTATTTGAAACTAGCAAAAAACGTTTAGCGACACTTGCAAGGAACTGCGAACAATGGAAGTAAAGAAAAAGTCTTCCAGTTTGTTGTTTGATACATAGAGTTTCTTATTTTCTAACGACGTCAGAATTAATCAATGAACTGTGAATTATGATTCGTTTGTTTCATATGACGTCAGAGTTAATCAATGAACTTTGAATTATGATTCGTTTGTTTTATATGACGTCAGAGTATATAAGTCAATTATAGATTACGATTCGTTTGTTTCATTTCCTGATTGGTTGTAAACCAATCAAGATTTTACATCCACAATACATTTACTTATTAAAGATAATTCTCCATAAAATTTCACTGAACAGCCTGCACATAAGTGACTCAGCGGTAAGTCTGAGGGCTTGTAACGCTAAAAATCTGTTTTCGATACCCGTCATGGGTACAGCACATATAGCCTGTTGTGTAGCTTTGTATTTACGAACGAACAAACAAACACAACCGTGAGTTCCAAAGTTAAGGCTAAGATTTGAAGCCAGTCTCATGTAGTAAACGGGTTTCCAAAGTTAAAGGCTAAGACTTGCAGCCAGTCTCATGTAGTAAACAGGTTTTCAAAGTTAAGGCTAAGACTTGCCACCAGTCTCATGTAGTAAACAGGTTTCCAAAGTTAAGACTAAAACTTGCAGCCAGTCTCATGTAGTAAACAGGTTTCCAAAGCTAAAGCTAAGACTTGCAGCCAGTCTCATGTAGTAAACGGGTTTCCAAATTTAAGGCTAAGACTCGCAGCCAGTCTCATGTAGTAAACGGATTTCCAAAGTTAAGGCTAAGACTCGCAGCCAGTCTCATGTACTAAACAGGTTTCCAAAGTAAAAGCTAAGAGTTGCAGCCAGTCTCATGTCGTAAACGGGTTTCCAAAGCTAAAGCTAAGAGTTGCAGCCAGTCTCATGTAGTAAACAGGTTTCCAAAGTTAAGGCTAAGACTCGCAGCCAGTCTCATGTACTAAACAGGTTTCCAAAGTAAAAGCTAAGAGTTGCAGCCAGTCTCATGTAGTTAACAGGTTTCCAAAGTTAAAGCTAAGACTTGCAGCCAGTCTCATGTAGTAAACAGGTTTCCAAAGTTAAGGCTAAGACTCGCAGCCAGTCTCATGTACTAAACAGGTTTCCAAAGTAAAGCTAAGAGTTGCAGCCAGTCTCATGTAGTAAACAGGTTTCCAAAGTTAAGGCTAAGACTCGCAGCCAGTCTCATGTAGTAAACAGGTTTCCAAAGTTAAAGCTAAGAATGATAAGAAACATGGACACAATGTAATTGTCAACGGTATATATATATATACATTATTTTTTTTTCTGACGGGACCTCAGACATTTGAAATGAACGATATTCTTATGCATTTCCTATGTGATCAAGGTTGGAAATTTTTTGTACTATGCAGTTGTAGAAATCTTTTGTTTCCTGAAAATTTATGTGGGAAATATGTTATTTTCGAAAGTTTGTTTTTGGATAGAAAGCTTAACGTAGGCGTTGTTGGTATTTGATGGCGGACGGTAACTTCTACCAAAAAACAAAAGTTTAGTTTTAGAAAAGGTAGTCGTTGATTGGTCATAATATCTAAAGGTAGTCGTTGATTGGTCATAATATCTAGAGGTAGTCGTTGATTGGTTATAATATCTAGAGGTAGTCGTTGATTGGTCAGAATATCTCGCATAACAGCTTAGGTCAGCAATGAAGAATTTGTTGAGTTGAGCAGATTTTTTTGGCTGTATCTTTGTAGAAAATGTAGTATTAGTAGAGTAAGCCTAGAAAAAGAAGTTCGTACATTTAAAAGTAAGGACAAGTTATATATATATTCTATTCTACGTATCTATTTGATAAAATATAACTGAACGTGAGCATTTCATAGGCAAATTAAAATATGAATGATGTAGTAGTCCTGAGATTGAATTTTATTACATTATTTAACTGGACTACTGCGTATTTCTTGGAATAAGGAATTCAGCTCAGGATGCGTGTTACTCGAGTGTAGATGTTGAATTTAATATTTGAAATACTTGAGGTTGGTTGAAGTTTTGGAAATGAAAAATACAATACAGCTAAGAAAAATAATAAAAGCATGATGATTCTGGGTTATTCATGGCAAAACGTGGATTCGTGTTTTGTTTTTCATTGATTTTACATTCCAATTTTAGCTGCGTTATTCATGGTTGTTGCACATTGTGATGCTGTTAATAATCATGAACGTCCGCTGTTGTTACATGTTTCATGATTTCATTTTCAAAAACTGGTAAGTTGCTTGTCTCTCATTAGTCATTTCACACACGATTCATTTGCAAAAATGTGTGTTTTTAATCATTTCACGCAGGACTCGTTTGAAAACAACGCTAGAATCCGGGTTTCGATACCCGTGGTGGGCAGAGCACAGATAGCCCATTGTGTAGCTTTGTGCTTAATTACAAACAAAACAAAACAAAAACAAATCATTTGAACAATTTGGTAAAATGTGTGTATATCAGAAATTTCACGCAGAATTCATTTGCAAAAACTGGTAAGATGTGTGTGTTATTAATCATTTCACGCAGAATTCATTTGCAAAAACTGGTAAGATGCGTGTGTTATTAATCATTTCACGCCAGTTTTATTTAATAAAAAAGATAGATAATGTTAAGTGTGTGTATTATAATTTGTAGCGAGGTTTGTTTGTTTATTGTTAAGCACAGAGCTACATATTAGGCTATTTTTCCCGTGTCCACCACCGTTATCGTAACCCGATTTTTAGCGTCATAAGCACAGAGACTTGTCGCTAAAGTAACTGGAGGGAGGGTGAAGTTTTGGTTTAAAATTGGTATGAGATTTTGATCTTTGAAAATATATAAATGACAATTTAGACCTGACACTGTGAACTTTGATTGTTTTTTTTTGTTTGTTTGTTTTGAATTTCGCGCAAAGCTACACGAGGGCTATCTGCGCTAGCCGTCCCTAATTTAGCAGTGTAAGACTAGAGGGAAGGCAGCTAGTGATCAAAGCTACTTGACGGTTACCTCCGCTAGTCGTATCTAAGTTGAGGTGATAGACAAGAGAATAGGTTTGATTTGTTTTGAATTTCGCGCAAAGCTACGCGAGGGAAGACGGGTGGTCGACATCACGAACCACCAACTCGTGGACTTCTCTAATCGAATAGAGGCGTTTTAATATTACTCTTTATAACGTATCTATAACCCCAATCTGTGGTTTTATTTCAGCGGTAACGGGGCGTGAACAACGGAATCTCGGATCCACCGTCCAGCTCGTTAGGCTGCACTCGGCGTGTTATTTTTGTAATTATAACTTTAACTATTTAAACAATTACTGGTCATTCTTGTAAGTTGACCAATTCATTATTGTTAGTAGTTGAATTTCTGTGACTATTTCAAAATTGGTCATTCGTAAACAAAAACTGGATTCACTCTACAGCATGACAAAACATCACGGTTTTATAGCCATTAAATGTACACCATATGGTGGAGAACCCCAAGGCTAAAGGGGACCATCTGAGCCTAATGGGTATCTCAACCATGCTAAAGGTTTTGAGTTATGAGGTTTCAGTTAAAACATAGGATATACTTAAAATAAAAAAAATATATTATCATATTGTTTAATCTATTGTGTTTAATTCAGTACAATCAAAAGTAATAATTACTTTATTTTTATTCGGTTGCCAAAGAAAATTTTAAAAACAAACTGTTAACTTTAAAAATAAGCGAAAATAAAATTTGTTTCCTTAATGTGCTTTGCATAAGTGCAGTTCAAGTAACAGACACTACATGTAACTATTGTTGCAGGCCATGTTACTCCAAGCACGAATGAATCACCTCACATCACGTTAGAGGGCTATGTTGAAGAAACGCTTATAAGCGTTTTGTTGTGGGTCGGTGGATGGGGGACTGTTGCAAATCAAGCTCGCGCGGAATATTTAAGTTAATACTTATTCCTTCACAGAGCGAGTTAAGAGCTAAGAAAACTTAAGTCTGTTGCAGCGAAAAGAAAAGAAGGAAAGCAAACAGACGAAGCCCAAAATCGACCATAAAACGCACTGGATAAGTTTTTCGTTCCTCGTACGTCAGCAGAAACAAAGGTGGCAATGAAGTGAAATAAAATGGCAACCATTCAAGCGCAAAATAGATCTTCTACGTTTTGTCTTGTCTCAAATTTTTCACGTAAACGTAACAATAAACTAATGAAGCTGTAGAATCAACAAATGAGTTAGCGTCATACAGATATATAATTCTCCTGGTAGTTTGGTTTGATGTGCGTGTACAAATAAATCTAGTGAGCAAGGAAGTTAAGAGAATTGGAACTACTAGTAATTTGGTAGATGGAATATGGCGAGTTATCTTTTTCAATATATATATATAAAGTGGTATGACTGGGAAGGTGCCATAACATACAGTAAAGAACTGGCTGAAGAATTGTCAGTTGTCTTGGAAGGTGCCATAACAGGCAGTAAAGAACTGGCTGAAGAATTATCAGTTATCTTGGAAGGTGCCATAACATGCAGTAAAGAACTGGCTGAAGAATTATCAGTTGTTTTGGAAGATGCCATAACAGGCAGGAAAGAACTGGCTGAAGAATTATCAGTTGTTTTGGAAGGTGACATAACGTGCAGGAAAGAACTGGCTGAAGAATTATCAGTTGTCTTGGAAGGTGCCATAACAGGCAGAAAAGAACTGGCTGAAGAATTGGGCTGAAGAATTATCAGTTGTCTTGGAAGATGCCATAACAGGCAGAAAAGAACTGGCTGAAGGGACAAGTATGTTTGGTAGGACGGGGATTCGAACCAGCGACCCGCAGATTACGAGTCGAGCGCTCTAACCACCTGGCCATGCCGGAGTTTGATAAACTAGGTTTAAGAAAGGCAGAATTTATAAGACTATGGCATTGTTTCACACACACATTATAAAATAGAGTAATAAATAACACAACTTCATTTATTTTACAGTTATGTTGTATTACATTGTTACACACACACATTATAAAATGAAGTAATAAATAACACAACTTCATTTATTTTACGGTTATGTTGTATTACAGAAAGAATCAAATCACAAAAGAAATACGATTTTAAACGAAAGCTCTAAAGTCTAAGATGGCGAAGGGTTTCGATCCCGCGACCCGCAGATTGGCAGTCGAGTGCCCTAACCGTCGGGTCATGCTAGGGTAGTTATAAAGCTGGGGGCGAGTCAATCATTGCTGCACACTTTCTCGTGCATTGTAATTGGGAACTTAATTTGAGTTGCCCCTGACTACAAGTCAATATTTGGATTCCTGTATCACGTCAAAGAACTTCGAAATGCAGGGCACAACGAACCAGAAAAATCGCACGTGCGTTTGGCGGTAGCTCTCTCTGTCCAGCGTCGATAGAGCTAACACGGCAAATATCACGCCCAAAAAATGCCCGGAATAATATTTGTTCGGTGCATTTGTATGCCCTGAGCCCGAATCAGTAAATATTTTTTACGGTATATGGTGTTTTCACGGAGAAGTATGGCTCTAAAGTCGGGAATTTTCACCATTAATAATATATATATAGGAAAACCCTTACTCTTCTTGCAATGTTGCTCAGTCGTAAAAGCCGTATTAATTTGTTGTGTAGCAAGAGCAATTAAAAACTAAATTTTCCTGCTTTAAGAACTTTGAAAAAAAAACAAAAAAAAACGTGAATTCGTGTCAAATTTACGCGTTAAGTGGATCAACTAGTGAACTTTTATAAAAAATAAAAGTAACGAGAGCTTGATTTTTTTTCCGATAGGAGCGCTTCGCAACAACAAAGTTAGTCTTAGCCAACTGCTGCTCCATTGTTGGATTAACGTAGTTTGCTATCAGACTATTAACTTTATCAGTAGCTGGTTCAGAGAAATCTAATAAGTTCATTGATAAAAAAAAGAGTTTGTTGTTTGCCCAAGACCAGCTTTAAAGCCCACCTCCAGTGGTTCAGCAGTAAGTTTGAAAGCTTATATCACTAAAAATTGGGTTTCGATGCCTGCCGCGGTCAGAGAACAGATAGCCCATCGTGTAGCTTTTACGCTTAACAACAAAACAAATATAACTTAACGTTGCGAAAGCGCTACCTATTGAAATAAAAACTTAATCGTAAGCTCGTGCCTCCTTATTTTATCATATTATCAAGACACCTGGTAGTGCGGCCAAAACAAGAATGATAGGGTAGCGATTTTCCACCTTCTGTATCTCGGGCTGTGTTAATCCAAACTATCACATATTTTCAGTGATACGCTCTACTGGTATCTTATATCTTACTGGTATCACAAATGAAATTTCAAAATAATCCATTAAGAAGTACGTGAGATATAACATATCCAATTTTGATTGAGTTTCTTACTATTTTATAAATTATTCGCACCAAAAATACGAAAAATTTATTTGATAGACAAAACATATTTAAGTTTTATGGATTTATTTTTTTTCAAATTTGGTAAACTGATAGATCTTTACAACCTACAATCAAGAGTCTCATTTGGTGTAAATATAAGCCACATGTGCAATGTTATTAAGAAAAAAAAAACAACTCAAATTTGACGAAAATATTTACGCACGCCTACGCAAAAAGTCACGTGAGCTATCGGTCTAACTTCTTTACTACAGCTTCACTTAATAGTAAATGTGGACAGTTTTTTTTTGTCATCCTGATTAAAGACGGCGGATTTAGAGCAGCAAAACTATAAGGTGAAAGGACGTGCAGATACATAAGTATTGGTTAGGCCAAGCAAACTATATTAGCAGTTTCTAGCTCAAGTTTTCAAGAAAATCATATGGGTGGACGGTTATCACTGATTATTCATTGCCAACTTTTCAACATAGATTTACTAAATTGTACGAAATTATCTTAATTAAAGAGCATTTAGCGTCACGTTATATTAACTTAAGCAATTAACGTAAATAATGATGCTTCATACGGCTGCATGAGGATGATGACAAGAAACTGTTAATCTAAATTCTATGGCGTTACTATATTTCAAAGACTGTGGTTGGTTCTGTAAAGTAAAGGGTCTGTTCCAAATAATAGTGTTCTGATCCTAAAGCTAATGTGGGTTACTATCGAGTGTCACTTACTTACTTGCTGTGGTTTGTTGGTGTGTTTTGACAAAAAGTCATGATATCTAATCAAAAAACACCATAGGTATGAAAAAAGTGCGGCCAAAAAAGTATTCAGCGTGCGACATAATGCCTTAAGTTGAAGAAAAAAAAATGAGGCCCGACTAATTAATGAACGAATATTTGCTGTAAAATTTTTATCAATGCTACCAGTTTGGCCGCCATTTTTGATTTCATTCCCTTAAGTCGCACACTGAATCCTTTTTTGGCCGCACCTTTTTTTTCACACCTAAGGTGTTTTTGATTAGATTTATATCACGCTAAAGGGGGGCTTTCAAGTCAATTTAAATCAGTATATACGAGTATATACAAGGAAACATAACCAGTGAAGTGATTGGCTAAGACAGAACGACCCCTGTCTTCACTGCAAACAAAGATGTATGTGATGGTAATGCTAAAAACGAAAAGGTCGTCCATCGTTCTCGACATTTCCTAGTCGTCCATCAGATTATCTTTCTAAGTCCGCAGAGGAACTAATAATTTGTCGAAAGTGAAATATTTCGGATTCTTCATCAGCGAATCTTGAAACCATTGGCCAATTGGATAGCGAATCTTGAAGCCATTGGCCAATTGGATAGCGAATCTTGAAGCCATTGGCCAATTGGATAGTTTGTTCTTTCGCATCGCAAAATGGTGATTTCTGGCTTGAAACAACTTTCTATCATCTCCAGTTTTTGCCGTGCTGTAACGTGGACTGGGTTATTATTTCGCTAGAGAACCCCACCCCCTTCCCTCAGTGGCACGGCTGTATGTCTGCGGACTTACAACGCCAGAAACTGGGTTTCGATACCCGTGGTGGGCAGATCACAGATAGCCCATTGTGTATTTATGTGCTGAACTACAATCACAATCACTCAAACTTTCGTTAGAGATCACACAAGCGGTGGAACTGTGGGGAGCAACCGGGGATACGTACCCTCCCTCAAATTTTAACGTAGTAGCTCGTTGAACGGGGAATATAGAATTGTGTATAATTAGTAAGGAAAGCCGGTTTTTCAACTTTGAAGTTAATGGCCACAGTTGACACAGCAAATAAGATGCCCCAAATCGTGGGGGTTCCCTCAAATGTAAACTTGTTCCGTTACCTATGACGCATGCGCAGTGGACATAAAGTTTATCATTTATATACAGACGGGCCTATAAATAAACGATAGGCCCAAACTTTTAAGTGCTAAACGTCCTTGAAGAACAACTGGCCAGAGTTGAACATTTAGCTGTTATTACCATAATACATAGTTTATATAAAAATAATTCAATTGCGAAACGTGTGGGTATTCTCAACATGGACGACACCTTATGTACCTGTGATCGAAACGGTTCGCTTTGATTTTTTTTGTTTGTCCGTTTGTTTTTAAGCACAAACTACACAATGGGCTACCTGCGCTGTGTCCATCACGGGTATCGAAACCCGATTTTTCGCGTAATAAGCCTTCAGATTTACCGCTGAGCCACCAGGGGGCGTCTGGTTAGAGACCTTTAGAATTCCCTAAGTCTAAACAACTAATAAGAGGGAAGCCCGTCAGTTAATAGCATCCGCCGCCACCAGATATTTATCCTGTTAATGGAGCCAACTAACCCAATTATCTATCACTTTCTTGACGAGCCTACAGCTGAAAGTGAAAGGCGACTCGAACCTAAGATCTTTCGATACGCAGTCTGGGACGTTAACCATTAGGCCACGCCCAGGCTGTAAGATACCGATGTTTTCAATGTATATATATATATATATTCAAAATTTTATCAAAATTTGGGGTTTCAAAAGTGTAACAAACAAAGGATTTTTTTGTGGAAAGTATTTGATTGGTGTGAGGTTTCTTAAATTTCCATTTTTCACGAAGTTCTTCAAGAAATCTGGGTTGTTTGCTGGTTCACGAAAGCTGGGTTGGGTTACTGATTTACTCGAACTTTTAAGTATACGAGCCTACTCTGTGATAAAAGGAAAAACAGTTTTAATATTTCAAAATGTCAGTCTTAAGGGACATTACTGATTCGAAATTATGAAAAAAAAAATATATATATATATTTTTTTTTTATTGAATAATACACATACTTTTTCTAGATTGTACCACCATCCGGGATTTATAGATTCATAAATCCCCGTTACTTAAATTTGGTTATTTCATAAAGTATTTGTGTTTTTACAATGACTAACACCCAATACCTTTTTTTTTTATGTGTGCTAATATTCTTGAAATATGTTTTACCTATTCTAAGACGCGGCAGAAAATCTGCGATTTGTTTTCGCGGTCTTTACTTTCGCGGAATCCTCTCCAACAGGACTTTAAGCTACTGCTAGTCTTTTTTGTCTCTCATATCAGTGTAAATATTTAATGTTACTTATGTAAAACGTGCTTTCCTTATGGGATTGTTCCACCTCTGTAGGGTTGTGGTATTGCTCTCCCCCCCCCACCCCCAACCAAGTCGGACGT
>NW_013668264.1:126132-127307 GCF_000517525.1 Limulus polyphemus
CCCCCCCCCCCCCCCCCCCACCCAAATGGATCCGGGATCAAGTTCCGGGCCGTACATATTTTTGAACAGCATTGTGCTAGAGAGTTAGGGATCTCAAAATATATGAAAATGTTTAAGAAAAAGAAAATAGGTATAACAATGCCGTCATTATTGAGAGCTATCTTTAATGATGGATTAACTGTTCTGGTAGAAGGTAGTGGATTCAGAACGTTGCTCTTCCGAGATGTTTTTCAGCTATTACATTATAAAATGAGCTACATTTCACAGCTACAGAGAGAAGTTCCAAAGATCCGGAGTTCTAAACAAAAGCACGAATGGGGGGGGGGAGGTGCGTGTATGTGTGTGTTTTGGATATTCGAGCAAAGCTACACGAGGGCTATCTGCGTTAGCCGTCCCCGATTTTAAAATGACAGACCATAGGGCAGACAACCAATCAACGAGACCCACAGCCAAATCGTAGACTACACTAATCTATTTGACTGTCACTCTTATAACCCACCAATGGCCTTAAAGTACGGAACGCGATTTCTTTTACGCCAACGGGGCACGAACTCTGAACCTTAGAGTTCACAGTCTGGCACGCTCAACAGTAGACCAGACACGAGCAAGGAAATAGTGAAGGGCATTTTTATTAACACAGAGGCTTGCCATATTTCTAATAACGTGAAACTCTGGACATCTAAAGTACATTCTTGATTCACGCACGATGTCATTTCAATACGTACGTATCAAAACCCGACAAGGGACCATTGCTCTAATGACAATGTAAAACAGTCAGAACTTCAACAAATCTGGGGGAGGAAAAAAAATCAGTATAAGAAACGAATAAGCACAGTTTTATTTTCTTGTTATTGTATAGTAAAAAACAACAAACTTTTTGCATTAATTTTATTCGATTTTTCGATCCTTTCTTGTAAACTGCAGGAAAGACATTTTTTTTCTCGGTAAATGTTGAAGAATAAAAAAAAAAAAAAGACTGAAGTGACCCCCCAGGAACATACAGCTTAAGGAAAGAAGCTGTCATAGAACAGTAGCGCTGATTCATCGACGTGAACAGTTTCTTGATTGCGAACTAACCAGCGTTTGCGTCGCAGAAGACAAGCTCGAAAAAGTTTGATTAAAACTGTCGATGCACCAGTGTGTGTGTGTGTGTGTGTGTAAGTTGTTATATCGCG
>NW_013668264.1:128090-139314 GCF_000517525.1 Limulus polyphemus
CGAAGCCTTATTATTATGTTTTTGACGTTTACATCATTGCGTCGAGTCGCTTTTCAAACGTAGTCCATTTGAAATGTAAATATTAAAAAGGCTTCTCTCGAATATTAATGTAAATAAAGTCGCCAAAACGTGATGCTAACTGCTTGTGTTTCTGTGAAAAATAATAGAAAAAAAAATACTATTTATTTCAGTTTAAATCCACATCACGATACATAGTAAATTAACGGTTTGTTTGTAATTAAGCACAAAGCTACACAATGGGCTATGCATGCTCTGCACATCATGGGTATCGAAACCCGGTTTCTCGCGTTTTAAGTCGTAGACATACCTCTGTGCTACTAGGGGGAACGTAAAAATGGAGTGTAAATAGAAATATGTAGTGGGTTTAACCAAAACCTAACGGAAAGTCTCTGGGCTTCTAACGCTAAAATTTGAGTTTCAAAACCCGCGGTTGGCACAGCACCGATAGTCCGTCGTGTATGGTTATGCTTAGTAAGAAAGAAAGAAACAAACAAACAGTTTTGACTATAGAAACGTTAAGCATATCACGCCCTCTTGCGGTATTCAAGGTTAAACTGTAGAAATTCAGCCTTGTCTTTAGTGATACCTTTTTTTTTCAGATTAATTCATAATTAATAATAATATTAATAATTTTCTTTTTAAATTAATTGTTAATGCAGGACAGATGCTTTTAGGCGCACTCGTAGAAGTTTCAGCAAGTGAATATTTTAAAATATTATATAAAATTAATAATATTATATAAATATTATTAATATTATACGAGAGTCAGTCTAAATAGTTGAAACCTACAGAACTCGGAGGCCCGGCATGGCCAGGTGGTGGTTAGGGCGCTGGACTCGCAATCTGAGAGTCGTGGATTCGAATCTCCATCACACTAAACATGCTCGCCCTTTCAGCCGTGGGGGCGTTATAATGTGTCGGTCAATCCTACTATTCGTTGGTAAAAGATTAGCCCAAGAGTTGGCGGTGGGTAATGATGACTAGCTGCCTTTCCTCTAGTTTTACACTGCTACATTAGGGACGGCTAGCCCAGATAGCCCTCGTGTAGCTTTGCGCGAAATTCAAAAGAAACAGAACTCGGAAACTGTGACTTAAAAAATCGTTTTAGAATTTCACGAAAAGCTAGACTAGAAGGAAAACAGCTAGTCAATAGCGCCCACCGCCAACTCTCTTGGGCTATTCTTGTTTGACCAAGTTGTGGGAGTGGACCTTAATTAATTATCATTCCGATATTCTATGTAAGAACGTATATCCCCCTCCCACAGTGAGGTCAAATTGATAGGCATGAAATAACTCGTTCCCACTTGAGTAAATATGAATTGTCAAAGATTTTGTTCTTTTGCACTATATCAACATCACTGTAATATGAGGTCCTTACTATGTTTAATGATATTTGGGTTCGAATCCCCATGTTCTTATGCATTTCATAATTATATCAACATCACTGTAATAGGAGGTCCTTACTATGTCTGATGAGATCCGGGTTCGAATCCACGTCCCACAAAACATGCTCGCCCTTTCCGCCGTGGGGCCATTATAATGTGACGGTCAATCCCACTATTCGTTGGTAAAAGAGTAGCCCAAGAGTTGGCGCTGGATGGTGGTGACTAGCTATCTTCCCTCTAGTCTTTCACTGTTAAATTGGGGACGGCTAGCACAGATAGACCTCGTGTGGCTTTGCGCGAAATTCAAAACAAACCAAACTGATGAGATCTGCAGCTCGCAGTTAGTTCATTTATTGTTTAACTGATAAAAGATGCAGTTTCGAGTTATATTAACTGATAAACACTACAAGTCCTAATTATGCCAGTTCTTATTAACCAATGGGAACATCAGTTTTCAGCTGTACTTGTTCTGAGGTATACTGAGTGGTCGAGCTTAGGAAATGACATCCAATGAAACTGTATGTCCGTCTGGTTGAAAAGGTTGTTCATATGTTTGGTTCTGTAGTGTGAGCTTCATCTATTCGAAAAACAAAACTATAGCTAGCTGAATATAAATGTTCTAGCTCCCTGTGTTCATAAAGTGATGCCATCCGGATCCTGGTGAATAGTAGAACTGGAATCATAAAGTGATGCCATCATAATCCTGATCAATAGTAGAACTGAATTCATAAAGTGATGCCATCTAAATCCTGATAAATAGTAGAAATGAATTCATAAAGTGATACCATCATAATCCTGATAAATAGTAGAACTGAATTCATAAAGTGATACCATCATAATCCTGATAATTAGTAGAACTGAATTCATAACGTGATTCCATCTAAATCCTGATAAATAGTAGAAATGAATTCATAAAGTGATGCCATCTAAATCCTGATAAATAGTAGAACTGAATTCATAAAGTGATACCATCATAATCCTGATAAATAGTAGAACTGAATTCATAAAGTGATACCATCATGATCCTGATAAATAGTAGAACTGAATTCATAAAGTGATACCATCATAATCCTGATAAATAGTAGAACTGAATTCATAAAGTGATACCATCTAAATCCTGATAAATAGTAGAACTGAATTCATAAAGTGATACCATCATGATCCTGATAAATAGTAGAACTGAATTCATAAAGTGATACCATCATAATCCTGATAAAATGATGCCTATTACCTCTATATTCTTAACATACCATTAAAAAAAAATGCATGTTTCTCAATTACAACAATGTTCTTTTCTTAGTAAAAATTCACATCTACCCTAAACCAATAATTTCAAAGAAAGACTTGATCACGAAGAGTTGTAAAACAACTTTGAAGTATTTTAGAAATATTATAAAACTATCTAATTGTTCAAAAAAGAAACTAATACGTTTTCTATTCTAGGTATTTGTCTTAAATTACCCAAGAACACGAACATTGAAAAGAAATTATTTTCGTTTTTAAATTACATAACGGGCAGTAATCACCAATGAAATATGAATGTTTCAACTACTTATAGTAACAAGGATAATTTTCTGGTCCAATTTGTGTTAGAAACATTAGACGGGAGAAAAAACACCATTAATTTACTTGTCATAAATTGAAAACCATTTACATATATATATCGTGGAAGAAGAATATACTAAAGTGGGTAACATTTTTTTTATTATTATTATTATATTTGGTGGAAGAATGAGGTTACCTGTATTTCTTTCCAAACTATATCGTTAAGTGAGATTTTTGTTTAACAACCGTCATTATGGTTTCGGTAAACCGTATCGTTTCTGAAACGAGATTATCCAGAAGAAAAGTTACGTTTCTTTTCAGAAGTTCAAGGTAGTGGAAGGGGGGTTGAAAGATCATGGTAAAAAAAATATAACAAAAAAAAAACAGAGTTGGAAAACATTTGCTGATCTTATTTGTTTGTTTGTAATTATGCACAAAGCTACACACAATGGGCTATCTGCGCTCTACCCACCACGGGTATCGAAACCCGGATTCTAGCGTTGTAAGTCCGCAGACATACCGATGTGCCACGTGGGGGGGGGGGGCTCTGATCTTATTAGAACTTTATAATGGCGTTCCCAACTCAATAATTTGGTAGTTTCTTGTTAAGCACAAAGTTGCCGACTGCGGGTATCCAAATCGAAAAAAATAAAGCAAATCATGATAACGCTTAGGACTTTTGTTTCGCGTAAACATTAGCTTTTAATTCGGAATTCTATTTTAAAAACATAATATGTCACGAGTACATTAGAGTTCAAATTAAGCTAAACCACCAACACCGATTACAGTTTTAAATGTTTAACTTACCAAGGTTCTAGGCTCACCAGATGTCGTGCTAGGGTTAATCGCTCCAAATAAATAAGGCGGTAAGAGCACACATTTGTAAACACAAAATGTGTTTTCAGAAGTAATTCGTACCCGTACAGTAAAAAAAAAACGACCCCGGCCACTTGCTATTTACTTCACGTTCTTTATGATCCAAAATAAAAATTGGAAACTAATATGTGATTACATTATATTATTACTATATTCATAAAGTCACGGACAAAAGCTGGGAAGCCAGAAGGTACTGTTTAGTACTTATTCAGCCTCGTATTCTTTACAGCTCCAACCATTATATTCCAACTAGTGACGTCTTACATGACACATTATATGATAAATATAAACATTTCTACACGAATTTCAAATATCGTTTTAATCTTTTTAACATATATATATTGGACCTCAGAATGTCTTCTTTTTTTTTATTCTTAAGTCTCATAAAACGCCACCTATCATTAATCATATACATTTCATCAATCTTTTAGTCTAGAGAATCAGAACTTGACGTGTTGCGCTAAAGAACCGCGTGTTAGTTAGATATTAGGAATTGAATTGATTTTAAAGGTTTGAATAAACGATCAATTATTTTCATTTTCCTGTGGCTCATACGTGTAATATTTATAACGATACTACCAACCAACTACTACAGATTGAACAGGTCAACAATTGTTACAACAGATCCCCCCAAACCAACATTTATTACAATGGACACCCCTAAGTCAGCAATTATTACAACAGACTCCCCCAAACCAATAATTATTACAATGGACACCCCTAGGTCGGCAATTATTACAACAGACCCCCAACCCAATAATTATTACAATGGACACCCCTAAGTCAGCAATTATTACAACAGACCCCCCAAACCAATAATTATTACAATGGACATCTTTAAGTCAGAAAATTACACTGACTCCCCCTCCCCCATAAATAAAATATTACAACTTCTGAATCACACAGACAGTGACAATGACAGTTATGGCAACTAGCAAAACGCAATGTGATTTTTTTTGTAATAAAACTAACAAACTTTATACAAGATCACGTAACTGTTATTTTTATGTAACATCTGAAGCTTTAGTGCAGTATCAAAAGCTTTCAGTTAACTTATTTAATGGAGGCATTTGAATTCAAACAGATAACTGGCGTTGCTCAAGTACATGGGTTTAATAATATCATATGATTACAGGCGGGGTGTGGTCTAGTAGTTAGCGTTACGGGCTGAGTATCTGAAGGCCCAAGGTTTAAGCTGCGTTGCTGCTAAGCACACTCAGCACTTTCAGTTGTGGGCATATTATAAATGGATTGTTAATCCCGTTATCCGGTTATCCACCACCCTGTGGTAGGCATGTTATAAATGGATTGTTAATCCCGTTATCCGGTTATCCATCACCCTGTGGTAGGCATGTTATAAATGGATTGTTAATCCCGTTATCCGGTTATCCACCACCCTGTGGTAGGCATGTTATTAATGGATTGTTAATCCCGTTATCCGGTTATATCCGGACTACATCTCCCTGGAAGGCTAACTTAGGCTACGCTCGTCCCATTCTCATAATTTGAACGTGGACTACTGAATTAGTGAAGGCAGATGGCTCTCGAGTAGCTTTGCGCGAAATTCAACCAAATAAATAGACTTGATTATTCAAAAGGTTTGTTAGTTTTAGATGGCAAAGCGGTTAAAATGTTTGACTAGATCCTTCATGGAATATGCCTGAAACATGTTGATTATGGAATATACCTGAAACATGTTGATTATGGAATATACCTGAAACATGTTGATTATGGAATATACCTGAGAAATGAAAACGAACGTGATTTACTTTATTTTTACGTCAGAACAAATAATATGTACAATACATAGTAATATCTTTATAGTAATGTCTGTGTCATCACGTGTTCAGGGATACAAGGGATGTAAGACGCAAATTACTCCTAAAACTCCAAAACACATATGTTCATATGCACTGAAACTCTAAACATTTTCATTCAAAACTGTGAGGATGAAAGAGGTGTTCTAAAGAAGTTTGCCAGACCATAGCGCCATCTATAACCTAATTGCATGTATGAGAGATTAAACTTTGAAAATTTTGTTTTTCTGTTATTTAATTAAGCAGTATAAAAACTAAGAAAGCAAATTGTCATTCGGATTTATATATGAACCTGTGACTTGTGGTAACAGAAATTTGCTCTTCTTTTCTCTTGTTTTCTTGTCCTCCTAGGTATCCAAACTATGCGTCGATTATTGACCACAATGTGCTATAATATTAAGGGTGAAATGTAAACGTTTTTCCTAAATATTTTGGTTGAACAAAAGCCTGTAACCAATGCATATAAAAACATAACTAAGGCATTTTTGCTATACAAGAATGCTCTGATATACAGTGTGAAAGCGAGGCTTAAATACACACAAATGCTCATATCCTCTATTAGTGAACAAGAGACGTTTCCCACAGACACTTAACAGACCACCACAATAAAATAAATTTTATTTTTCTTTTCACAAATAAAACTAAATTTAATATCGATCAACGAGACTTCCAAGAATTCAATATTTTTGTTTTATCTACAATATTGCCACGTCTGATTGGATGATTATAGTAACTCATCTGCCGGCAACAATTTTAACAAACCTCTGGGAAATCAAAGGAATGCAGCCGTCGGCTTATTCAGGTAAAGGTGTTTACGCATTGATTTTAGTTGAGTTTTATTTTCCGAACAATTATCAACCTAAGATCATTTACTTTGTATTTTCGTATTCGCTGTCTTATCATTTATTAAACCTGTTTATCCCGGATACTTCCTGTTTAATTGTGTTAAGGTGTCGCATACGCCTGCTCGGGAAGGGGGTACTTTGGAAAATCTCAATAAAAATGGGTCATCTGGCTTAAAAAACCACTAAGATTTCCTCTGGTACTATTATGTTTAAAATACAATAAGTGGTGAAATTTCAATTTTGTTTAAAAAACCAGCAATTGGTCTTAGTATTAACGAAATTGTTTTAACTGTCCTAAAGTTTTCCCAAAATGCTTACCATTTTTGGGAACTCTAGTGTTAAAGCTGTAATGTGTCAAATTCAAAAGGCTTAATTCCGGAAAATAAATTGGTAGGAACAAGTTAAAAGAATCACACAATATTTAAATTTATCACCATAAAATTATTTTTATTTGCCCTAAATAATAAAATACTTGCGCCGTGTCCATCAAAGGGGATAAGGCCCGGCATGGCCAGGTGGTTAGGGCGCTCGACTCGCAATCTGAGGGTTCGAATCCCCGTCACACCAAACATGCTCGCCCTTTCGGCGTGAGGGCGTTATAAATTTACGGTCAATCCCACTATTCGTTGGTAAAAGAGTAGCCCAAGGGTTGGCGGTGGGTGGTGATGACTAGCAGCCTTCCCTCTAGTCTTACACTGCTAAATTAGGGACGTCTAGCGCAGATAGCCCTCGTGTAGCTAAAAGTCGAGTTTCGATACCCGTGGTAGTCAGAGTACATATGGCCCATTGTGTAATTTTGTGTTACAAATACCGAATGCGCTACTGTCGTGGTCCCATAATTCATCACTCTCGTCGTATATGACTACAGTTTGGCTATTCATTTGGCTTTTCATAAACCATTCAATAAAACAAACCATCTATATTGTATAACACTGTGTTGCCGGACGCCATATTGATTTTGTTATAAAATTCTTGTCTCATTTCATACATTCGATCTAACTAGGTTGATAACACGTGCCTCTGACAGATACGGAAACCTCTGCTGTTAACGGCGAGGTATCGTTGCCAAAAGACAGGAAACTAACTGCCATTATCATCATTTGAATCAGAAATTGCCCAAAATCCGGAGAAAACCCAGGAGGCAAGGTAAACTACTAAAGAGGATTGTGACCAGGATAAAATAGTGCAGCCTAGGGCAGGACACTAACGACAAGGATAAGTGAAAAATATAATAACGCATGCGCTCTAACCGCTCTTTCCGCCATCTAATGGGTGTTTTATTTTTTCACCCCCTCTTCATTTCTTTGAGTTAAAACATCGCTAACTTAAATAATGTTTTTATAATAGAAATTGAAATTCATTTTTAAACGTTCGTGCCGTGAAATCATATCGAAACGAGCAATATATATATATATAAGTATTTAGTAATTGCCAAAGTTTACACGGCCTTTCATTTTTTTTTGTTATGTATACCAGCTCGATTCGTTTAAAGCGACGCCAACCTTTTATACTTGAGGCTGGTGCACATACACATTTGTAAACTTAAAAGCTACTGTTTCCTTTTTTTCAGTAACCGATATTGCTAACAAATATGTTACAATCGTATAATTATCCCGTTCTATGGTGTTTACTAATAGTTCACTCCCTCTCTCATTTTCGGAAAAGCTTATTTTGTTTCGTTTGTTTTTTTTCAAGAACCACCACCATCACCACCGTCAGTGGCACAGCGGTAAGTCTGCGACCTTATAACGCTTAAAAACCGGGTTTCGATTCTCGTGGTGAACATAATACAGATAGCCCATTGTGAAGCTTTGTACTTAGCTTTTGAATCTGGCTCTACTATGCTGTAATATGTGTATTTAAATCAAAATTTGCTTTAAAAATATCCATGATGTTAGAAAAACACGTGGTTTCAAGGAATCAATTTAAACAACAAAATACGATAATCTACAACCCGAGCGCTTTCAAAAGGTGGACTTTTCTCCTTCTTCAGAGGCAAATTGTTTAAACTGATACGAGATCATTTAAAAATAAAATGTTTTAAAAATTCCCACTTTTACTATTTGGCGATAATACTTTAGTATAATGACATTACTAGAACTATTCATCTGGCGATAATACTTTAGTTTAATGACATTACTAGGACTATTCATCTGGCGATAACACTTTAGTTTAATGACATTACTAGGACTATTCATCTGGCAATAATGTTTAATGATATTACTAGGACTATTCATCTGGCGAGAATACTTTTGTTTAATGACATTACTAGGACTATTCATCTGGCAATAACACTTTAGTTTAATGACATTACTAGGACTATTCATCTGGCGATAATACTTTAGTTTAATGACATTACTAGGACTATTCATCTGGCGATAATACTTTAGTTTAATGACATTACTAGGACTATTCATCTGGCGATAATACTTTAGTTCAATGACATTACTAGGACTATTTATTTGGCAATAACACTTTAGTTTAATGATATTACTAGGACTATTCATCTGGCAATAATACTTTAGTTTAATGACATTACTAGGACTATTCATCTGGCGATAACACTTTAGTTCAATGACATTATTGTGACTATTTATTTGGAAATAATACTTCAGTTTAATGACATTACTAGGACTATTCATTTGGTGATAACACTTTAGTTCAATGACATTATTGTGACTATTTATTTGGAAATAATACTTCAGTTTAATGACATTACTAGGACTATTGATTTGGTGATAACACTTTAGTTCAATGACATTGCTAGGACTATTCACTATATATTAAAAAACTTGTTTTATGTAGGAGAAGTCCTGGACCTTTTAATCTGAGCCTTTAACGTGCAACTAAACAGTTCATCTGATAGTTGAAAGCTCGGAATAAGCTCGGACCCAAAGCTTGGAACAAACAACAAGTTTTTAACATGATTAGAATTATAAGTAGATACATTAAGTGTTAATTAACCTGCGTTAAGGGTCTTAAACACGTGTTAACACAATTACTTCACACTTGTCAAGTATACTGCTAGCTTTTGCTTGTTAGGTTTTTTCTAATTTCGCGCAAAGCTACAAGAGAGCTATTTGTGCTAAGCGTCCCTAATTTAGAAGGCAGCTAGTCAACAACACCCAAAGCCAACTCTTGGGCTCCTCTTTTATAACGAATAATGGGGTTTACCATAACATTATAACGCCTGAAAGGGCGATCATGTTCGGCGACGGGGTTTGTAATCGCGACCCGCAGACTGCGAGTCGAGCGCCCTAACCACGAAGCCACCATACCAATCCTAGGCTGGCTTTTTCTTACAATGGTATTGTGATCTGGGAATAACACATTACATTAAAGAATCGGTTGAGCTGATATGGGAAGAACACATTACATTAAAGAATTGGTTGAGGTGATATGGGAAGAACACATTCCGATTCTTTAATGTTTGAGCTGATGTGGGAAGAACACATCACATTAAAGAATCGGTTGAGCTGATGTGGGAAGAACAAATTACATTAAAGAATCGGTTGAGCTAGATATATTTGCGAAAAACAGATTTTTTTTTGTTTGTTTCTAAAGCAGATTTGAACTTCGCGTCTATTGTTTCTAACTCGAAGATAAACGCACAAATTGGAATGCTTGAAGGCGCATGCGCATTAGTGTGCGCAGACAAAAGGTATGTGTAATCTTATGTGGGAAACTACGCGTAAATTCACGAAACAAAATTCATATCTGTGCAGTTTTCTCGTATGTCGTTAAACCTTTTTTTTTATCCTCGACGTTTTCAAATTCATACGTTTCACTCGCTCTTCGTCTAGTGACAGAAAAAAACGAAAAAATGTACAATTCAAATTCGAAAAAAAATGGAAAGTATCTGCATAGCAGTCATATTTGCACACTTGCACACACACACATGGAAGAAAAAGTTTTTTTTTTTATTTTGCAAAAAAACAAAAACGTTTACGATGAATTCTAGTATTACGCGGGGTTGCTAATGTCTTAACCAAAACATTCTGAACGGTTTCTTTTAAAACGTTTTACTGTTATAGTACGCAACGCGAAACGTGTAAGAAATTATTATTATTACAGAAAGTGTGTTATTGTTGTGTTTGGATAATGTACATATGGTCAAGTATTATTTTTGAATTTCGCGCAAAGCTACACGTCCCTCATTTAGCAGTATAAGACTAGAGGGAAGGCAGCTAGTCATCACCACCCACGGCCAACTCTTGGGCTACTCTTTTTACCAACGAATAGTGAGATTGACCGTCACATTATAACGCCCCCACGGCTGAAAGGGCGAGCATGTTTGGTGGGACGGGAGATTCGAAGCAGCGACCCTCAGATTGCGAGTCGAGTGCCTTAACCACCTGGCCATGCCGGGCTCACCACATATGGTCAAGCTTCTTACACAAGACCTTGAGACTAAGTCACTTATATACATACACATTCTATTAAACCTAACAGGTGAAAATACGGTTTAATAATAAACCTATGCACATGGAAGTAGGACAATTACATTACAACCATCAGTGATCAATGGGGAAAAAAAGGATAGCATTTACTATGGAAATAGGACAATTACATTACAACCATCAGTGATCAATGGGTGAAAAAAAGATCGCATTTACTAAGGAAATAGGACAATTACATTACAACCATCAGTGATCAATGGGGGAAAAAAAGATCGCATTTACTAAGGAAATAGGACAATTACATTACAACCATCAGTGATCAATGGGGGAACAAA
>NW_013668264.1:140190-144635 GCF_000517525.1 Limulus polyphemus
TTTCTCTAGATCGAGCAGGAATCAAAACTAGTTATCTACCCATTTCTCCAGATGAGCAGGAATCAAAACTAGATATTCGTTTTTCTATATATATATAGAGAGAGAGTTGTAAGAGATACAGGAAGCTGTATGGAATGATAACATGTAATAACCATTGTTTTCACGCCCTTGGCTAGAATAACATTCAGGAATCAAAAAAGATATCTTCCAATTTCTCCAGATAGAAGAGGGAATCAGAACTGGATATCTACCCATTTCTCTAGATCGAGCAGGAATCAAAACTAGTTATCTACCCATTTCTCTAGATCGAGCAGGAATAAAAAAGATATCTTCCCATTTCTCCAGATAGAAGAGGGAATCAGAACTGGATATCTACCCATTTCTCTAGATCGAGCAGGAATCAAAACTAGTTATCTACCCATTTCTCCTAGATGAGCAGGAATCAAAACTAGATATTCGTTTTTCTATATATATATAGAGAGAGAGTTGTAAGAGATACAGGAAGCTGTATGGAATGATAACATGTAATAACCATTGTTTACACGCCCTTGGCTAGAATAACATTCAAGACATATAAAAGTGAATGTATTAAAATTATTGCCGAAAACAGTTTTAAATAGGCTTACGTGGTGAGTCGTATTAACGATTAGGAATTTTTTTTTATCAAACTGTCACTCTACAACAATCTTCCCAACAAGCATTTACAGACAACAAGAGCAATTTACATGATTAAACCCATCTTGATTGTTCAGGGCAGAAGACTTCGTGAGATCATGGAATTTCTCTTCTCGTTCTATCTATCCCTTTCTTTGGATGCAAAGATTGAAAGATGTCAGGTTTCTACTCGTAAGGTCAATTTCATCTCAGTCGACCAATGAACACTTGAGGAGACTTACAATGAATTTATTGTAGTCAACGGCGCTAACGATGGACATTTTCAAAGGGGAGAAAGAAAAAAAAAACTTATACAAAAATGTTTAAGAGTCAGCAAATGGGGTTCAGCGGGCACGCAAAGAAGAAGTAGAAACGGACTATTATTAAAACGGGGTTGGTATTGACAAATTTGACGTTACAGCAGTATTAGCCGAGATTTCGTGGTTGCTATAGCAACTCACAAGAGGATGCAGCAGTTGGCAACCAATGTGAAATACATATGAAATAAATATATATACATACAACCTGCCTGAGAAGCGTCGTGGAGCCGAAACGTATTAAACCAAAAATGCACGACAGTCTTTCAATATTCCTAAAAGCAACAGAAAACTGAGAAACTTTATTACTCTGGCAGTTTAATGTCTTTCTATAGCTAACCATGTGCGTTAGTGAAAGAAAGAAAGAACAGAGGCGAGAATTAATGACCACTGTGTCATAGCTGAAACACCTTTATCGCCGCCTGACCTGGCACACAATTATAATCATACCCATAATGGTTTTTGTGAATTTTCAATGCTTACAGAAAGCTATTATATTTAAAGCTCAGGAAGTACAGAATATCGTGTTGCACCAGTTTTAGGCAATCTAGTGATGTAAATTTAAGTACTCTGTGTTTGTAGTAATCATACAATATACATATAAAAGTTAATGGGATATTTACACTAGAATACATAAGGCATACATGGGATATTTACACTAGAATACATAAGGCATACATGGGATATTTACACTAGAATACATAAGGCATACATGGGATATTTACACTAGAATACATAAGGCATACATGGGATATTTACACTAGAATACATAAGGCATACATCACTTAATAAAAGGGCAGCATATTCATATGTGCCGCAATTAGTGGAGCTCTAGGCCTATCTTCGTATACTTGGTTTATATTAAGCACAAAGCTATGCAGTAAGCTATCTGTACTTTGTTCACCATGGGTATCGAAACGGGATTTTTAGCGTTGTAAACTTACAGCTCAGTTACTAGGGAGAAACTAATGCTAATTATTTAAACATAATAAACTAAAACATGTTTGGTGCTTTTATCTTTCTTGCTTTTTTTTCGAAATAGAAAAATAACTCAATTATTTTTGTCCTCTGGGGTCTAGATCCCCCTTTGTCCAGCCTCCAGAATCATTAGCCTTCCATTTCTGTGACTAACCCCCGAAACAAAACGGGCCCACCTGTCAAAAGTACTCGGGTTTCACTTTTTTTTTCTTTTTAGTTTTAAATGTTTGTTTGTGCTAGAGCAAAGCCACAATGGGCTATCTACTGTATCCACCGCGGGAAATCGAACCCTGGATTTTAGCGTTGTAAGTTCGTAGACTTTTTGCTGTCCCAATAGTTGTTACGTTTCTAACTTGGAGAAGCTGAATATTGGTTAACTTGTAACAAATTTATTTCTTATGATCATCTTTATTTGTTCACCAACATTCTGGTATAATACTTTTCAACTAAAGTGGGTGGCAGGTGGGATGGGTTCTTATCACTTTAACGGTAACACACCCCGAACTTAAACAACTCATGAAACTTGGAACACTCAGGAGTTAAGAGGAAATTCCAGGACAACAAACGAATAACTGAAAGAAACACGGATGATACATTATTTCAACGAACCGTTTTTTTTTGTGCTGTTAGGCGATTGCACACCGGTTCCCATTAGCGACACACCCAAGAGTTTGTCTTATACGTTTGGAATGTATCAAACATTGCTTCAAGCTTTATTATTATTATTATAGGAAGTTAGAATTTGGATAAATCCAGGTTTGTGCTAGGACAGATAACATTTAGCATTACAAAAGATTTGTTTTCAAAGCACAGAGCTGCACAATGGTCTAGACTATTCTGTGCTCACCGCAGGGATCGAACCCCGAGTTTAATTACCCCAATCTTGCCGCTGGGTGGACCATTATAATAAAGAAAACTACTCTTTCAAACAATACTTCAACGTCTGGATTGATGTATTATTGCAACAACTTAATCTTATATACTTTTTAACAATACCATTATTAACACACAACCGGCAACAACATACGAAGTGTGCTTAAGGTTGTAGCATCAGTGATCTTCTATTAATCATTTATAAAAAAGACAAAAAAAAACAACACCAAGTGTAACTTATCACCTGGAATTCTTGTTTTCGGCCCATAGGTCAATTAAAAAGACTACGAAGACAACATAGTACACAAGTACAAGGAATGACAAAATCAATAGGAAATAATATCCGAAAAACGATATATATTTGAATTGTCTATTTATACTACAGAACGTAAACAGCATGGAGTTGTTTACCATCAACCTGCTTAATGTATCAGTTCCACGTAAACAATATCTATCTAGCTATAAACACATCGTAATGATAGCCTTCATACATGCAGGCCTCTCTTCCCTGAGTTTTTTTCTAATCGTACACTGAAAGCTGAAGGAATTAAACAGGTAGATTAAATATTAAAAGTGACTCCGTCCATTTCATTGTTATGATCACTGTCAGACTCTTACAAACAGAATGTTATTCCAGTACCAAGGGCTGGTCGCTCGGAAAATTGATTTTTAAATTTAACTTAGCATCTCCTCTCGATGTTATGATGTCGTTTGATGAGCAAATTAACAAACGTGTATATATATATATACATTCATGCGATGAAATATTTGGAAAGAATTGATTTTTAGACCGTGAATCAACTTTTCACGTGGAACTTACAATACAGAGGATCTGTTGCCCTCCATCATCAGGTAACAAATGCTGAAATTGAACGCTAGGTTATAAGACGTATAAATGTTAGAAGCTTTAAAGTATTACCTAATAAACATTTGCAGATAATATTGTTGCGCTCAGAAAATTAAAGAAAATAACGAGAGTTTAAATATGCTCGAGCAATTTCTTTCAAAATTGACGTATAAAGATTACTTGTTTTGAACCAGACTGTTATAAATAAACCAATTATTGATCCCCATCTACAACAACTTTAATCAGTTTAAATAGGGCTCTAAAATATGACGTAAAATTTGGGCCAAAAATGCTTTAAAGATGAAATTATTGATAAGAACTTATGAGTGAAAGCAAAAAAAAAATGGATGTAGAATAATATACTAACTACACTATATCATATGTCGACGAGGCCTTTCGTTCAATACCAGTGTTCTTCCGGTCGGAAGGATACGACAGACATCGTTGTGGTTCAGACGCTATTTCCGTGGTGGGCAGAGCACAGATAGGCCTTGTGTAGCTTTGTGCATAATTAAAACACAAACAAACAAACGCTATTTATTATTTTAATCAATTTTATTTATGTCACAACACTCCAAAATTAGGTAAGGACTGGTTAACACTTATTCTATTTTAACAACATATGATACTAATTACTTCTTTCTTGAATTACCCTGCATATTATTCAGAAAAACTGGAGAACCAGCAAGCTAATCTTATGATAACCTAAAAACTTTGTATGAAGTTCACATGCAAAATTATTTATGTACATTCGGAAGGATGTGGATTAATGAATG